>NC_081202.1:30402485-30637485 GCF_902713425.1 Acipenser ruthenus | reverse complement strand
GCTAAATATCTGCCCCCGCACCCACAAAATGACTAATAAATGAGAATTCTCTTTCAAGCACTTGTACAGTTATATATGTTTGAAAACTAAATATTATTCAAAATGCAGTTTAATTACAGTAATCCCGATCGTCAAATACTTCTGTGTTTACATCAGATAAAGGAGGTTAGGTATAATAAAAACCTGACTATTTCCGGAATGTATAATGTATTTTACTGAAATAGCAGGGTTTAAAACATGTCATTAACCACTCTGTCTAGTGTCTAGTCTTAATAAAGTAGTGTCTGCCTTATAAATCACAGATTTTGTGTTATGAAAAAAGGAATCCCATTAGGAGCTGAATCACTGCTTTTCCGAAGAAGTCCAGGCTGGATGCCAGCATGCTGGTCCCCTCTTTATTGTTTCATACGTTTTAAGAAATACTGTAAAATCTATATAAATTGCAAGAAAAAATGTAGCAATATTACAGACAATAAATTAAATAGATATTTAATTAAATGCAACTACAAAATAATAATAAAAATAAAAATAACTGAGAATAAAAAAATATGCATAATGTGTAAATGTATGGATATTAAAACTTAGTGAATTACCTGAATATTTGTTGATGCTACAATAAAATAACTTTCAGTTTCTTCATGCCATGTGTAAACTGTAATTATTTATTTTATTGTATTTCTTAAACATTATCTTCTTTTGTCAAATATCTTTTTTTATTCAGTTATATTATTTAGGTACTTCTTGTTACCGAAAACTTTTTTTTTTTTTCACACAATTGAATTTTTAAATATACAACTATATATTTAAATGTCTGAATTATTTTTGGTGCTGTTATGAAAAAAATAATGTTATATATATATATATATATATATATATATATATATATATATATAAAACATGTGTGTGTTATATATATATAAAACATGTGTGTGTTAATTCACATTTTGGGCCTTAAAAATTGAAGTTTACCAAAAAGCTTCCTACTAAAAGAGCACTTTATTGGCTTCCCATTTTAGAGGCTCATCTTTTTTGAACAGGGGCTCTACTGTATTTTGCTTTTATGGGATTATGCACTGTGGCAATACTGTCTCTGGAAATATATCCTTCGAAATACTCTGCTATGGGCTCACAAAATGGTAAATATTGAATAATTAACATGTGTCGATGCAAGGTTGTAAAGTAGTAATAAATTCAAATTGACAATTATGAACCTATTAAAACCTAAGAGCCTGTGCGCTTGGCCCAAAGGCAAGACATTTAGTGAGCGTTGCAAGATGCATGTATTTCCTCCCACTAAACTGTGTGAATGTTTTTAACACAAACACTTTAAAAAGAAACGAGACTGACAGTTGGTAAAAGTCTGCTTAAAGGCACAGGAAACTAAAGTACCTTGCCCCATGCCTTCAAATGAAATACTTTTGAGTATTGTGGTTATTTACTTGCTTAAAAGGGGGTCCTGTCCTGTAGGTTTTCCTTAAGCCATGTGTGTCTAAATAACTTCTCTATTTCACCCGAATCCTCTGAGGGCACTCCCCATTGAGAGGGGAACAAAGGGCATGACCTTGTGGTCAAAGTATATCACAGGGTGAATGACTTCTTCATTGAAAGCTGTGCCACTGTTTGCTTTGTGTAGGTAAAGATTACTAATACATGAACTAATACAGATTAAGGGGTTATCCCCCTAGAGATTCAGGTCACAGTGTGGTACATGACTTCATATTAACATCTGACCTCTCTCTCTCAAGCACAAATACAGCACCACCAATAATTTCAGTATGGATCTCACCTCTTACTTGGAACTGACAGCTACAATCTGCCACATTCCTATAAAAAAGGTTTTTCTTAAAATAAAAAACAGATGTCCTTTCTCTCTCTCTCTCTCTCTGGATATATATATACAGTGCCTTGCGAAAGTTTTCGGCCCCCTTGAACTTTGCGACCTTTTGCCACATTTCAGGCTTCAAACATAAAGATATGAAACTGTAATTTTTTGTGAAGAATCAACAACAAGTGGGACACAATCATGAAGTGGAACGAAATTTATTGGATATTTCAAACTTTTTTAACAAATAAAAAACTGAAAAATTGGGCGTGCAAAATTATTCAGCCCCCTTAAGTTAATACTTTGTAGCGCCACCTTTTGCTGCGATTACAGCTGTAAGTCGCTTGGGGTATGTCTCTATCAGTTTTGCACATCGAGAGACTGAAATTTTTGCCCATTCCTCCTTGCAAAACAGCTCGAGCTCAGTGAGGTTGGATGGAAAGCATTTGTGAACAGCAGTTTTCAGTTCTTTCCACAGATTCTCGATTGGATTCAGGTCTGGACTTTGACTTGGCCATTCTAACACCTGGATATGTTTATTTGTGAACCATTCCATTGTAGATTTTGCTTTATGTTTTGGATCATTGTCTTGTTGGAAGACAAATCTCCGTCCCAGTCTCAGGTCTTTTGCAGACTCCATCAGGTTTTCTTCCAGAATGGTCCTGTATTTGGCTCCATCCATCTTCCCATCAATTTTAACCATCTTCCCTGTCCCTGCTGAAGAAAAGCAGGCCCAAACCATGATGCTGCCACCACCATGTTTGACAGTGGGGATGGTGTGTTCAGGGTGATGAGCTGTGTTGCTTTTACGCCAAACATAACGTTTTGCATTGTTGCCAAAAAGTTCGATTTTGGTTTCATCTGACCAGAGCACCTTCTTCCACATGTTTGGTGTGTCTCCCAGGTGGCTTGTGGCAAACTGTAAACGACACTTTTTATGGATATCTTTAAGAAATGGCTTTCTTCTTGCCACTCTTCCATAAAGGCCAGATTTGTGCAGTATACGACTGATTGTTGTCCTATGGACAGAGTCTCCCACCTCAGCTGTAGATCTCTGCAGTTCATCCAGAGTGATCATGGGCCTCTTGGCTGCATCTCTGATCAGTCTTCTCCTTGTATGAGCTGAATGTTTAGAGGGACGGCCAGGTCTTGGTAGATTTGCAGTGGTCTGATACTCCTTCCATTTCAATATTATCGCTTGCACAGTGCTCCTTGGGATGTTTAAAGCTTGGGAAATCTTTTTGTATCCAAATCCGGCTTTAAACTTCTCCACAACAGTATCTCGGACCTGCCTGGTGTGTTCCTTGTTCTTCATGATGCTCTCTGCGCTTTAAACGGACCTCTGAGACTATCACAGTGCAGGTGCATTTATACGGAGACTTGATTACACACAGGTGGATTCTATTTATCATCATTAGTCATTTAGGTCAACATTGGATCATTCAGAGATCCTCACTGAACTTCTGGAGAGAGTTTGCTGCACTGAAAGTAAAGGGGCTGAATAATTTTGCACGCCCAATTTTTCAGTTTTTTATTTGTTAAAAAAGTTTGAAATATCCAATAAATTTCGTTCCACTTCATGATTGTGTCCCACTTGTTGTTGATTCTTCACAAAAAATTACAGTTTCATATCTTTATGTTTGAAGCCTGAAATGTGGCAAAAGGTCGCAAAGTTCAAGGGGGCCGAATACTTTCGCAAGGCACTGTATATATATATATATATATATATATATATATATATATATATATATATATATATATAGATGTAATGAAAGTAGAGTCTCTACAGCAATGTAAAATGTCAACATTTTTTCAGTCAAACTTTCAGTTTAGATGGCTTACCAAAAGAGTTTCCGTAGAGACCTTCATGGTCGCACTGTTGTCATCTTGCTTCAAAGAGATTAATTATTTAGCTCCTGCCGTTTATTTTTTCATTACATGTAATTACCTTATACTGGTCAGCACCTCATCAATATCAAGCATTGTAGTGCACAAATGACCTTTCTTGTTTATTTACATACACCACAAGTAATTGTTGATAGTCCTGATACAGACTCCCATAAACAAACAAAGTACGGTCTGTTAGTTAAATACGACTTAAACCAGTTTAGAACAATTTGTCAGGCCAACCCAGCTTTTAAGACAAGCACCAAAATGGATATAGAGTTAGAGTCCGCAGTCATCATTGGACGCTGACAGTTTCTTCAGATACAAACAACGAAACGCTGCACACACACACACACTCACATAAGAACATAAGAAAGTTTACAAACGAGAGGAGGCCATTCAGCCCATCTTGCTTGTTTGCTTGTTAGTAGCTTATTGATCCCAGAATCTCATCAAGCAGCTTCTTGAAGGATCCCAGGGTGTTAGCTTCAACAACATTACTGGGGAGTTGGTTCCAGACCCTCACAATTCTCAGTGTAAAAAAGTGCCTCCTATTTTCTGTTCTGAATGCCCCATTATCTAATCTCCATTTGTGACCCCTGGTCCTTGTTTCTTTTTTCAGGTCAAAAAAGTCCCCTGGGTCGACATTGTCTATACCTTTTAGAATTCTGAATGCTTGAATCAGATCACCGCATAGTCTTCTTTGTTCAAGACTGAATAGATTCAATTCTTTTAGCCTGTCTGCATACGACATGCCTTTTAAACCTGGGATAATTCTGGTTGCTCTTCTTTGCACTCCTTCTTCTGCAATATCCTTTTTGTAACGGGGTGACCAGAACTGAACACAATATTCTAGGTGAGGTCTTACTAATGCATTGTAAAGTTTTAACATTACTTCTCTTGATTTATATATATATATATATATATATATATATATATATATATATATATACACACACACACACATACATCATACAGTTGTCTCCGGCTAAGAGAACACCCCTCAGGAACCAAGCAAAGTGTTCTTATAGCCAAAGTGTTCTCTAAGACGGAGTTAGCCACCAGACAACATTAATCAATCAATCAATAAATATGTATTACTTGTCATGGTGCACATGCATCAACATATGTAATTAACTGAATAAGTAAAAGAAAAGCAAACATTAATAAACTAATTGTCAAACTACATTAACACAGCACCCCTACACATGTTAAAAAATGCAGCAGCAATATACATGCACATTACAAGACATGCACATTATTTAACAGAATGGTGAAGCAACTCACCAGAACGGGAGACACCAAATTGCTTGGCAGCTTATGTCTGATTCAGGGTTTTTTCAAGAGCTCGAACAATTTCCAATTTCCAATGCAATTTTGTAGCAATGAGGTGCACTAATGGAAAACAGAATACAAAATGAGTCCATGATATGACAGCAGTTCTGGAAAGACTTAATAAACCAATCAGTGTGCCTCAATACACTCACGCGATGACAAGTCGCTTTTGAATGATGATGAGTTATCAGGTTATAAAACAGTACTGTATCCACTGTGAACGAATCGCTATCGATGCCAAGAAGGTGTTCTTTTAAGCAAAATTTATTTTCCTTTAGCTGGAGCATTTACAATGTTCCTATACTTGGAGACTACTGTATGTGTAACATATATATACAGTATATATATGTGTGTGTTACGGCCAAAGTCCGAAGTCGGCCAGTAACGTCAATGACCGGGCACTGTTGTCAGAGCCCAAAATCAATAGACGGTCACTCACATCATTGGCCAATTTTGTCGGTCAATGTAGTCATAGAGATCTAAATAACAACATTGCCCAGTACTAGGTGGTCAATGTTAAGATAATCCTAAAATACTAAAATATACTGGAGGTAAAAAAAAATCAACCCCTGTATATTTTAGACTACTTTGTTGCTTTATTCAATAAAATGTATTCAATATTTAAACTAAGGTATATAGATTTAAATTAACAACAATGCATATGCCATTTTAGAAACTATTGACTATCAATTTATAACAAACAGCTCTATATATCAAATACATTCTCAACTATTATTTCTAAATAAGAGAAGAACAGAGGTACAGTATACATCTCACTGAAAATAGAAGAACTGCTTTAAAAACAAATATTAAACGGGAAAATGTATCACTAAAAAGATTTATTTACACGTTTGCAAATGCTAGGAATGAAAAGAAGGAGAAAAGTAACAAAAACACATAAGAAACCTAAAACCAGTAAAACGATAATAACAAACAGATTACTAGCAGATGAGTCAACTGGGAAAATAAATGAATAATAATAATAATAATAATAATAATAATAATAATAATAATAATAATAGTCTGAAATGCAAAAAGAAAAAGCTTGGTCTCACTGGTAATGAAGGATGACAATTCAGAGATAATAATATTCTTGCTGATCATAGCTTCATAGCTTAGGAATGAAGATCCAACAGCAGGGCAAGGCGTACAGCAGGGGTGTCCAATCCTGGTCCTGGAGATCCGGTGCCCTCCTGGTTTTTGTTCCAACTGTACCCTAAATTAATTAATTGGGCCAATTAAGCTTATAATAAGCACTTATTTGGTCCAATTAATGAGCGGGCACTGTTGTCAGAGCTCAAGAGCAACAGCCAATGACAGCATTAGCCGATTTTCGTTTGGCCGTAACATACATATATATATATAACAGAAATTAAATACAACTTATTTTTTATGTTTTTATTATTTTCTTTTAAACCTAATTCATTGAGCAAGATTTGTTTTAAAAGAACGGAAACATGAAAAAGAAAAACTGTTGGTTCCACGAATTTGTTCAGAAAGACAAATACGGGGCTTAACATCCGCTTGCTGCAAGACTTACACAAAGAAGTTCAATAAAGTCCCTGGTGGAGTAGCATCTATAGAAATGTGTTGAACACGTATAGACTACAGGTGTCACGTAAATCTTTGCTTCCTGTCACATTTTCCTACTTTCCGTACTATGCATACCCACACTATTTTCCGCTTGCACTATGCATGTACAGATTTGTTTTCCTTGTAGACTGAGGACACTCAAAAAAAAAGTATGTGTTTTTTAAACTTACATTTTACTCCACACATAACTAATTATTTAGTTTTATATTAAATACAGACAGCTGCTGTAAAGTGTACTACAGAGGGAGTTACATTTTTTAAACGAAAAAACAAAAAAATGCACCTATATGCTGACTGCACATTTTTTACATTGAAGCGTAGTGTTTAAGTAACCTCAATTGCACCTTTGTAAAACTGTTTTGTAAAGGTAGCATACTCATTATTATTATTATTGGTAAGAAAACTTGTATGTACTACATGAGAGAGTGTCATAGATTCCACTGCACTTGAGTCACTAATGCAGCTCAAGCTGGAGATGAAAAAGTATTTTCAAATATTTTAACATTACAGTAGGGTTGGAACGAAAATCGATAATATCGATAATCACGATCACTTTTCTGCAGCGATAATTTTATTGCGTTGAAAAATTATTATCGATAATCATAGTTATCGTCCGTGACCCAATGAAGCAGTAAGAGGCTCTGCTTTGAGCATTAAGTGGCACTGAACTGTCTGCGTGAGGCGTAAAACATGATCTGTGAGAGCACTGTGTACATTGGAAAGTTAAATATTGATTTCAAACAATATGCTTTTAACCTTACGTCATGGTTTAATTTTTTGTTTATATTGTTGTTTTATAAAATAAAATAAAATAAAAAACGCTACCTCACTGTAAAATTACTGTAGAAAAGTGGAACTTTTGACTTTTAAACATTTTGACACAGGATTTTGTTTTAATTGCAAAAAGAAAAAAAAAAACACAACCATATTGCATATGTCTAATACAGCCTAAACAACTGTGTCGCTTCTGTTGCTTCTTTATTTTAAACTACAGTAAAAGACAGGAGTACTATACTGTGGTCTGTGCACCACATGGGGAAAAATAAGCGGGTGCTCAGAACCCTCATATCTATTCCCATGGCGTTGCTATTGTAAACAAGGGTAGTTGCATAAATATAAGAGAATTAACTTTTAACGGAAGGACAGGCAGTTTATTTTATTAAACTGTCTGCATACAGCGGTGTGTAAAGCTCAGTATGTTCTTAATAGTGTTATTTTTAAAAGCCTAGTTTGATTCTATTAATGGTAGATTCACCACACAAGTAAAGAAAACAAATGTTTCCAGGTAACGTTAGCAATTTTGTTGCGTTATATTAAAACATTTGCTGGCACTTTCTTTTATGAAAGTAAACATTCTTGAATTAACATAAATGTTTCAATAAGCAAAAAAAAAAAAAGTTATTTTATAGGAAAACTACATAATTTATTAATATACAAATGGCGATTGTCATGCTGCTCAAGTATAAATTTGATAAATTACAAGATTTTAAAATATTTTATTTATTTAGACGATAATCATGATTATCGTGATAATTTACAGACAATAATCGACAGCTGAAAATGTCATTGTCATCCAACCCTACATTACAGAAGCATCCATCAAATGCTGGTATCTTCGATAGAGAATCGCCAAGGTATAACTTTTTGACAGCTGATCTGCATCAATCACATTTTGGTACCTCCATACTTAGAACTGCCAATGTATGACACTTTGACAGTCCACACACCTACCAAATTTTGAAACCTTCATACATAAGTCTGATCAAATTTTGCTGCCTTCAAAAAAAGAACATTATCAAAGTATGATCTATTTTAGGCATCTGTCAATTCGTAGACCTAGAATAATTACCAAAATACTGTATTTTACAGAGGATTTGGCATATATGGGATCTATATGAATTTATTTATTTTATTATTATTATTATTATTATTATTATTATTATTATTATTATTATTATTATTATTATTACAGATATTTGCCTGGTGTGAGTTCCGATACTATTTGTCATACTTTTTAGAATCTTTTTGTGTATAACCACCAAGGTGAATTGTTGGATTATTTTAACTAGACCAAAAAATAACGTTTATAGCTACAGATGAAATTTTGGTACAGGTAGTAGATTTTGACAAGGTAGCAAAAATTGACGTTACACTGGTATACTGGATCCTCAATAACAACAAGAACAAAAAAAATATATCTAACCACATTCTACTGGCGAGAGCCTTGCACTGTCACTGCGAAATTTGGATTCAGGTATTTATTGTTATTATTATAATAAGAATAATATGTAGTGAGGAATGTGGGTGAGTAGGGTAGCCCATTGCAGATGTACTACAAATATTCAAAAAATGTACTGTACTAAACATTTTAAGTGGTTAATTTGTATGTCATTACCCTAAACTGCTGGTATTTCAGACTATAAAGATCAGATTTGCAGAAGCTACAGTTCTGCAGGAAAACTTGTATATATTATATATTTAAGTGTATAATAGGTTTATAATAAGTACATATGCAGTCAAAATGTTTAGCAAATAATACAAGGGCAGTACACAGCACTTTCTTTTGGAATGTTGTTGGGTATTTTTATTTGTGTAACTCTCTGTCTGGGTTTTAGTTTTTTTTTCAGTGCTTTTTTTATTAATTTTTTTGGTGGCCAAATGAGGCAGGCTGCACTTGCGGTGCTTCAGCACAACATAAACACTTTGTGGAAATCCAGTTAAAAAAATTGCTCACGATATCAGTCACCACACAAGGCCAAATTGGAACTCAGAAGCAATTAATATACCCTCCCGTATTTTAATATTAATTAAGCTATTTGAATTTGGGAGGATCATTTCTTTGGCTAAAAGAAATGAAAGAAAGGTTACCTTTTTCTCACTACCAAAATAATGTGAGAAAAAGGTAACCTATTTTTCTTTTTGGCCCTTCTGGCATCCTCTGAATGCCTTTCTTTCTTTTTTTAAAATTTAATTTTAAACAGTTTAAAGGTAAAACCATAACAAAACATAGAATAACTGTTCAAACAATCAATACATATTCTTTAAAGGCTTGGTAGCACTAACGGGAATAAATAATGAGACACAAATGGTAAAAAAAAAAAAGTGTTCAGAAATAATTTTGTTCAAAATTATTTGAAAGTTATCAGCTAAATGTTAGAGTCGAAGATAGATGATGACTGTTTTAAAAACGTACTCTTTTATTTGTGTCTCTTACTCAACCTTCATGGAATTTTTATTATTGAGCAGATAATCCAGGCATTACTTAAGACTGATCAAATACAGGATATGCAGGTTTTTTTTTTTTTTTTTTAAATGTAGGGAAAAAAAGTCTATGGTTAAAAGATAACAGCAGTAATGTGTTTGTTTAGATATTAAGTAACATATTTGACTGTAAACATGCATTCACAGTTTATTGTGTGTTTGAAAAATAATTAACAGAAAAAGTTATATAAAATGATGATCCTTTGTATGATTAACATTATTATAAACTGTAAAAAATTGGCTCTCTTTTTTTTTAGGCTTTTAACATTTATATACTATGCCTAGATACAGTGTTCCAAACTGGCTCCAATTTACCAGTTTGTTACTTTTGTTTAATAAAGCAAAAAAAAATAAAAATCATAAAACTCTTTTTGTGTCACCAACCTATTACCAATATGTGCAATATCTGATTTTAAATAGTTTAAAAAAAAAGCAGAGAAGTCTAGAAATTAGAGCCCTAATTGTCCATAGTGTGACCGATCTCATCCATTACAGACACCAGTTTGACAATTGATATTTGTTTTTGTACATTATGAGAAGGGATTCTGGTACATTAATTATCCAGGAAACAATGTACGGATATATTTTGGTGCTTTTTATTTAAAATACACTTACATGCCTTTTGTACCATTTAGAAATGAAGATTTTTCCTTTTCCATTTTCAGAAAATAGTCTGGGAAATACAGTAATTGAATGTATGTTTTAAAAAAAAATGCTGTAAAGTAAAAAAAATATACAGTATTAAATGTAAAACTACAGCCCATAGAAACAATTCTGCATGTTACAATGCACAGACACATTCCCAATTTTAAAATCACAACTTTCAAGGCAGCATTCAAATGCAAAAAAGCTTTCAATTAAACAGAAATGCAGCATGTTTGATAGCCGAGGACCGTCTGTAACACTTATTTTCTAATACCGTACATTTCAGCAGTTTACAAGATGCCAAATTGTCAGATTTTATAGTTGTTTATTAGGATTTGGCAAAATGGAGAAAAAAAACCCCCAGAAAACTGAAGACCCAACACATAGAGTAAATGGGCCAAAAGTATTCAGATGGTTCCAATATCCATATTTTTAGTCAAGCTGTAGCCTTTTGCATTAAGTGTTACAAGTGCCTCTTGTCTTACTGCGGTTATTGGCCATTGCTAATGCTGACACACCTAAAACTTTCTTGTAGGGGATATAATGCCACCTCCACCCAAAAATCAAGCCTCTCCGTAAAAGGCATCAGTTACATGATATTTCAAGATTGTGTCCCTTTTACAATTATTTTGCACTTTTGGTTAAATTAAATTTCCGCACACACAAAACCACCTAAAAGCTTTAATTCAACCTAAATAAAGCTCCACGTTCTCAAGTGTGTTGCATGCATTTATATTTTCTAAAATGTGACTGAACCTTAGTCCTGGTAAAGTATTTAAAAGGGGTTTACTGGTATGCTTCTTTTCTTCAATGCATCATCTAGAACGGATTAAATAATTGAAGAATAATTTTTTTTTAAAAAACATAAATTAAATACTATGAGCAATCATTATAATTTGACCCCTTTAAATAGCATGTTAATGACAGGTAACCATTTAAAAAAAAATGATATCTAAAAATGTAAACATGCAGTACTGCCAAATCAATTAACTGAGACTTTTGATATTTTAATACATTTACTATGAAGAAAATGGACATAAGTTAGACACCTCATTGAGGACGGATTTGTTGTTCTTTGGTACAGCACTTAAATGTTTTATTTAATTAACACTATTTATTTACACATACAATGTAAAACAATAATATACTATCTGGCTAACCTTGTGGGCCAGTGCATGTTTATAAACATTTTTAAAAAATCAGATATATCAAACAGATTTTTTTTTCTTCATATCTAGTAATTCCATAGACCAGATCCTTTTTTAAAAAAAGCCTTAATAAAAATGTTGACTATAATGTACAGCATAATACATGACACGTTTGCTAACACCACAAGACTTATTTGAATAGTAAATCACCTTCCATTCACAGCCTTAGACCCTCCGTAATTTAACAAAATGAGGGCCACATCCTAGACAGAGATCTTCTGCTTTTTAAGCAGTGAATAGTATTACCCACAATACAGTGCCACCAAAAATTTACCAGACTTTTACCGTAATCTTAATATGTATAAGGAAAAAACAAAAATATAATTATACTTTAAAAAAATCCCCCACAAAAGTGAACTTATATACACTTTGATTTAGAAAGATTCAGTTTCATTTTTGTTGTATTAATGTTTCAAGTTGTATCTATATTTATAATTTGGATTATAACTTTAGATATATCAATTAATCTGATAGACAAATTAAAAAGAGTTACAAATGTATTTCTAACCATGTAAAACCACTTGCTGGACTGTATGTTCCATTTTTTTTAAAAACCACACCATGCAATTAAAAGGTTGCCTAGATCTATGTGGTGTGTTATCAATCTCGTTTGGAACTAAAAGCTAGTTTAACAGAATATACTGCAACTGCAAAATTTGAGAATAATTCTAGGTTTAACATTGCAAGGAAAACAATCCCAAGTACCTGCAGACAAATATCTTTTGAAATAAATGCAAGTTAGAATTTTTCCATAAAAAATTTAACTCATGCACAAGGCTTTAAATGTTAAAAAGACAGCATGTCACAGATTAAGGCTATATTGTAGTCTCCCAAGTAAGAGGGTTTAGAAAAAACTTAGTTCTATACTAAGAACCTATAATAAATAAATAAATAAATAAATAAATGAATGCTGTGTTTCTATATATTTTTACTATATACGTTTACTGCTCTTAGTCAAATTTGCTCTTAAATGTAATTATTTACTGTATTCTTTATGTTGATCTTACTATCTACTGATTTTATTGTACTTTATAACTGCTCTTATCTGTAATGTGATATTTGGTAATGTGACATTTTGTAACAACTGTAAGTCGCCCTGGATAAGGGCTTCTGCTAATAAATAAATAACAGTAATACACTGTATATCACACACCTTCACATCAAGCCTCCCACACTAAACCAGTCTGGCTCTTCAGATTGCTTATATTACATTATGGATATTATATTATTAGTATATTACATTGGATTTAACAAAAAAAGAAAGATAAATGCAGTAATTACAGAACTACAACATGATGATTTCTTTGAATTTTAAAGATACATTTGCAGAGCTTTTTATATTGGATATACGCTTCTACCTTTTTTAAATATAAAAACACACTGCTTATGTAGTTCAATGTGCAACAGCATTATTTTCATTCAATACCATGACCGACGCTCAAATTTAGAATTAGAATAATTAGTACCATTTATAATTAAAATATAAATATGTATGAACTAATTTATTCCTTTTTTAATTCATATGTAGCAATTCTGTATACAGTCAATACTGTTGATTGTTGATATTTGGAATTATAGAAACTTCTTATAGTTACTAAATAATTGTATTCTTCTCACCCCGACATATATATTACAATCTCTGTACATGTTTTAAACATATGTTAAAAAAAAAATATCACAGTTTATCATGTTATTAAGATAACTAGGGGCCCTTTTCAAAAGATAACACCCTCAAAAAGAGGGAATAAATGCTTTTTGGTAGGAGGCTGTACAAATTCCTTAGACTTGAAACTAAAAAAGGGATTATATTGTCTTTTTAGTGGGTGCCTAAAAAAGGGTATTGAAAATACTAACAAAGGATTGGGTGTCCATTTCAGCATTCCCTTGGACACGGTAAAGTTTTTGGCAGCCCTGGCTTATTAGACCTGAACCTCAGCATTCTGTTGCACAGTCCTTACACTGTTTCAGGCCCATACAGCATCCAAACTGTGACTAACTGCCTCATTATACTTCCCCTGGCACTTTTTGAAGCACCCTTATTGTACAGTTCAGCATGGCATCTTCATCAGGAAATAAAAAGTCTTCCCTGTATAAGAAAAAGCGACATACGGGGAAAGCCGAGCCTACCAGTACTCTTGGCATATATAACAGTTTTCTATAAAATCAATCAATGCAGTCTTGATTATAATGTTTCATTGGTGTTATTTGTATTTGGTTGCTTCTTATTTACTTAATGCTTTTGCATTTTAATGTGTTTAACCTTCTCTTCCCTGCCCAGACAAGCATCTTATTAATGAGATTCATTCAAAGATCTGAGGATTTGATACATTGGCATCTAATTTAATGTCATTAAATTATATTTTAATTTATTTGAGTAAATTACCCTTATTAACTTTACCTAAAACACAATCATATTCAGTGGAAAGAGCATTTTGAAGCCATAACCACCTATCAATCACTCAGAAAATCTGATTGGTTAATGGTATGTGTCAGGAAGACACACCTTTTGAATTATTAACCTATCGAAATATGGCTTGGCATAGGTCCCAAACGCAGGGCCACATTAACCAATATGCCAATAACGCCATTCACCATACTAGGTATGGGGCCCCCCAAAATATGGCTTAGCAGTTTAGTAATCTACCAATTATAATAAGTAGTAAACATCAGGATGTCAAACAGGTCAACATCTCATATTTGACTTGTTGATAAAAAATGATAAAAAGCTTAGAATAAACAATGACAATTATATAACGACTTCAGTTAAATATGCATACAATAGTTGTACAAAATTTGAACTACTGTGTCTTTGTAATCTCCAAATAAATGAGTACAAATAATATAGCATTTTTTAGTGCTGCATTTATTAAAGACACAAATTAATTTTGTTTAAGATAAAAATGTATGTCAATGATGCCAACGTGTTATACGGCAGTATGGATTTAGTGCATTGGGCGAGCTGCTCAGTCATTGCCTGCCACTTCCGAGAGGCGGTTTACAGTGAGAGACGGTGTTTTTAGAGGCACGTATTGTACAACCAAGGATGGGACTAAATCAAAACTTTGACGACTTTGTAAGTATCTTATTTCTTCTACTCATAAAAAGAAAATGCTACAGTTTTGTTAAGTGCGATTAGCGGGTTGTCAGAGTTTTGATTTGGTCCCAGCCCAAGTTGGCAATTTCCTATTTTAACAAAACAATGCGGCACATGTTCACTTTTTTAATATAAAATTGTTATGTTATTTTAATATAATCATTTACATTTTTCAAAAACTATTTAAACTCAAAAGTTAGTACACAGTGGGTGGGGAGGGAAGGAAGGAGAGAGCAGATAGGAAGGGAGGGAGGAAGGGGAGTGCAGATAGGGAGGAAAGAGAGTGCGTTGGAAAACATTGTATGGTACATTACTGTACTGTGTTTATTGTACTCACCAATAAAAAAAAACAAAAAAACTTTTGATCCAAAAAAAAAAAAAGGTTAGCACACAGTAAATCCAAAATGGACTTCCGTTTAAATAATGAGCAGATTGTTGCGCATTAAAAGGCTTTTTAATGGTTTAAAAAACTTTTGAAAATGTTTTTGTTTCAGATATTTTGAAGTTAGGCTAAAACTGATTAATATAATCCATTTTTTTCTTTTTAAATCTAAAAATACGACAGGAGGATGGGTGTTGGTGGGGGCCCCCAGCCACATGTTGTACCGGGGCCCCACATTTCTCTCAATCAGCCTGCCCTCTCAGCTTGTCCCATGAATTTTCAATGGGTGACAAGTCAGAAGAATGTGAGGGGCCAAGGTAACATGTGAAGCGTGTGCTCAGGCAATATCTGCAGGATCATACTGGCCCAAAACGATGGCCAAACAGGACAGAAAAATCAAAAGATCTCACCAGTGATACAGCTTTTTACCACTTAGACCATGCAGTACCTCAGTACAGCACTCATCGTGGTGTCTCCAAACACCCAACCACTTGACAAAAGAGAAGCAGTTCCATTTCTCAAGATGATACTGCACCATTGCCTTTCTAGTCACCCTAACATAGATCCTGGACCACTCCAGTCTTCTTCCTGAACGACACTTTGGCAACAATGGTGTTGTATGTGCCATGGACTTCTACAGACTTTTGCTTGGTGTAGACTTATCCTGACACAAATGATCCACTCACCTGGCAAAGGATTTTTAAATCATTTTACATCCCCTCTAATAAAGTATATCAGTCACATTTTGGTGGTCTGCCTCCACTGTGAAACACTATTTTGAAGCTTGACAGTGGTTAGCTTCTGTTAAATGTATTCACAACGACATAGTATGCCAATAAAAGATCAGAACACAAGGAATACACACTGCTTGTAATGTCAGTAGTTTTAACAATCTGTTCAGAAAAAGCAACCTTTCTCAGATTTATACCCTGAATTTGTGATAAAAAAATAAAAAAAAAAATATTATGCGGTTTGCACTCAAAGAGAAGATTTGCACATCCTGCCACAGTCTAAATCCTCAATACACTGCGGATTAATGTGATAAAACTGATCTAGTAATTATTCATATCACATACAACTGTGCCAAAAACAGAAGCTGGTTCTTTATGAGTCAGATAAACTATTGATAAACCAGATCGTTTAACTGTCACCAAATAAACTAGCTGGAATACTTCCATGAATGCCTTTTCCAACGACAAAAGAAATATGTATTTTGATATAGGATCTTGTTAAAAAAATTAGGTTATAAAAATTACAAAACAGGCACAGGCTGGATAAAGTATAAGACATGTAGTTAATTTGCAAGCAATATAAAACACACAAGTGTTGAAAAGGTATTTATTGTAATATGTGCATTTTTATTAGATGAAAATAACCATAACTGGGGGGGTTACAGCTATGTTTGTAAAATTAGAAATCCATACAAGACATAACACAGGATCAATGCTTGGTTATTAAAACACAATGGTGATGAAAAAGGCTTTCAAAGCCAGATCTACAGCCTCCTGCATTACAGCTGATTAGTTTTGTACAATAAGCAAAGCTTCTTAACCCTTTAAAGGACCATGATCGTTTAAACACGATCATACTGAAGTCTCATTCTGGGCCCGTGATCCGGTAAACAAGACCAAAAACACACTTCCTTTCTTTGACTTATTGGGCCACCATACTTTTCAGTACAGGTTGCAGATGCATATTACTGGATAGGGGAGGTATTGAATTTCACTATCTGAATATTATTATTTTTTCATGTGATGTCACTAGGACAGGCATTTAATTTTTAAAAGGGTGGAGACATTTTACAGCAGTAGACAGAAACAAAACATGACACAGGAACTTACAATGTATTTCACTTATAGTTATATATTAGAATATTTATTCTGTCTCATGTGTTGTTATATATATATATATATATATATATATATATATATATATATATATACACACACAGTATATATATATATATATATATATATATATATATATATATATATATATATATATATATATATATATATTACAAAATTTATAAATTAAGAAACAAGCCGATATATGCAGATCATGTTTCATGCACCAAATTGATCAGGTACGTTTTTTTTCCTTATTACTGATAATAATGGAATGAAGAACTATTATTTTATTCATAAATATTTATTTTGAGAAAATACTCGAGAGTAGTTGTCCATTATTGCTTATAAAGAACTTGAGAATAAACTTTTATTATGTCATTGCAATCACTCAGGTGAAACAATGTCTTGTAATTTGCACAAACATCAATATTTTTCAACAAAATGTTCAGGAAGTATTGTAAGGTCCCTCAGGTCATAGAATAACACATTTTATACATGTATCTATAAGCAGAATACATATTAATAAAAAAAATACTTAGCGTTAAAAAAATGGTTATGGTTTCTGAAGTATTTTATAATGTTCCCCAGAGTGTTTTGAAAAAAAGGACACCAATTCCAAGATGCTACTGTAAAAAATTTAAAGATTAAAGATTTTTAGTGCTTTTTTTTATAGGAAGAGAGAGTCAACTACAGCCAAAAAAACTCTGGTCCTAGGGGAGCATCCCACTGAAAAATGCTTCGTCCTTAAAGGGTTAAAGAAAAGGGTGAACACAGTTATTGAAATTAAAACCACTGACAGATCTCTAGATGAGATTATCCAGCCAACAGCAGTGATCATTTGCTGCTAATCATTTCTCAATGATTTCTCAATGATTAACACCTCTAATTCTTTCAGTAAAATCTGGGGAAGAAATTTTCAACATGACTACTGAAACACAATTTGTGCAGTTTGGGATGTGGAGGCACCTGCCAACCAAGCACAGCAAGGAGCTTTAATACATTACTGAATGCAAATTTGTTCTAAAAACTATGTTAGCCGACTCAGTTCTTCAGCTGCACTAGGCTGCAATAAATTATTATTCCCTTTCAGCATTGCAGGCTTCCTTTTTCCAGCTTCGGCAATAAAAAAAGTGGCATTCTGGTAGTATTCTCAGGTGGAGCCCACTGCCTTTTATAGAAAAAAAGGCTGGGGACAGCAATATTCGTCCTTTGTGCTTGACAGATCATTCCATTGCCATTCACCATGTCTCTGTCTACACCTCACATAAAATATCTGTCAAACTCCAACATGGCAACATGCCACTGATTTAAAAATACACGATTCTTCTGCTGTTCCAATGCTGCTCATCACGCAGGAGGTCTCTCCTTCAGTGACCAGTCCCTTGAAGCATCAGTTATTATGTAAAAATGAGAGCAGCGTATACTGTATGCTTTGTTTTCTGTTTTAACTGTTAACCATTACCTTACATCCTCCCTTCTGCAGCACCAATGAATGTGAGGGAAAGGAGGAGGGGGGAGGGCATTCTTCCACAGGAGAAATGGTACTGTAGAGGTCTAGGAGTGCAGACTAAACAAGCGCCATGTTGTCAGCACTTTTATATTCCTGCCTGCCTGCCCTCTCTTATCGTGTGTGAAAGTGGCGGGGCGCCAAGCTTACCACTGCAAGTCATATATCTTTCAAGGACATAAAGGGGAAAAAACAAACGCCCACATTTACCACCATACAGTCACTTGTAATTATTGCACAATTATTTAATTTATTCTGTCTACAAGAAAAACAAAGAGAAACAGAGTCTAGGATAAAACGAGGATAGCCATGTGTGCACAGACAAAGGGCCCTTTTATTTTGACCGTGCACAGAATTTCACACGTTGGAAAAGTGATCACATGCCTCTGTCTGCAGGCTGACGGAGCTTATCAGAGAATGCAATCAGAGTGCCTAGAGGTTTATTAAAAAAATGCAGGTGGCTTTCCTGTTTCCATATTTAAATTGGGAGGCAACATATGATTAATTAGGAGGGGTGTAGTATTGTGGACGTGCAGTCACAGTAGACAGAGTGATAGGTGGTGCAGCAATCAGAAGCAGATGTATCCAAAAATGTGTACTTTATTTTAGCTTTTTAAAAATTCACCATAAGAAAGAAAAATCTATATGATTGGAAACTCTTGCTTCCGCTTGTCTGATTGCTGGACTACCTATCACACTCTCTGCCTTGACTGCACATCCACAATACTACATTTGGTGGCAGTGATGGGATCTGCAACACTATGGAGAGACTGAGAAAAAAGGGAAGAGACTCCAAGATGGCACCAAAATGGGCCAGAGTGGTGCAGGAGGGGTTGGCTGAAGGTATGAACATTAACATATTTCAAGTCTACCTCAAATGTCAGAAATCACGAGAGGAGCATCTTGAATGGGGAACTCTCAGGCAAGAACAACAATGGAAAGTCATGCAGCCTCAATTAACCCAGCTCCAGAATTGGAAACAGGACATTACCTGACTCGGGAGTAGTGGGCACATGGACAAAAGCAACAGTACCAAAACTAGAAGAGAAAGATGATGTGGAGCAAAATTTTGCAACTTTTGAACGGCTAGCCACAGTTTACCAGTGGCCGAAAGGGAAACCTAAAGAGACATACAATCGACTTTAAGAGTTGAAAATGGGTCAAGCCAGAGAAAAGTACAGTAACAGAGATTGGGGACATGATCCTTGAGCAGTTCATGCGTGTGCTGCATCAAGAGATAACAGTATGGGTGAATGAGCATTGTCCATCTACTGCAATTGAAGCTGCCAACTTGGTGGAAACCTTATTTACAGAAAGGGCTGGGGAGAGTTCTGGAGCGACAGAGGGTACAGATCAACAGCCAAGGGTAAGCATGATAGTGTTGGTAAAGGTGGTGGTCTATCCAAGTTGTGCGCAAACTGGGGGGCATGGAGAGTCACTAAGGGGGGCGCGACTATGACTAAAGGGGCAGTTCTTTTTTAAAGGATAGAACATTTTAAATAAATACATAAATGACAGCTAATTAGGCCAAGTTTTTACCTTTCAAACGAGCTGTTGACGATCACTTTAGTACTTGTAGAACCGGAGAAATTATGTTTGAAAGAAACACCTGTTAAAATATAAAGCTAAGGTCTAACGTTTTAATATTGGGGGGGGGGGGGGGGCGTGACAAAATGGTCAATCCCAAACTCAGGTTCAAGTCCCAAAGAGGTCAGATAAGGTTGTTTGTTTAAGCTGTCGTCAGCAGGGCCACATTAGTACAGGTTGTCCAGTTAAAAGGAGTAAACCTGCTACCTTGTGCTATGTTCCAATGCCAAGAGAGGGAGAAACAAGATGGGAGTGCTAGAATTAAAATTAAATGCATTGATGGGGAACAGAAATGTTATCCCACCGCTGATGTATACGTGACCATTGAGGGACAGACGTTTTTGGTTACGGTAGGTTTCCTAGAGAAATTGCCTTACCCGTAGTGTTAGGTCAGGATATACCAATTTTACCCGACTCAGTTCAAGCGAGTAAGCCAGTGATGTGATTTTAACCAGAGCTCAAGCAAAAGCCGTGGCCTTTTAGTCAGCTAGAGCTAGACTCCGAACTTGGGTAGCCCCGTAAAAGTAAAAGCCACCGACTTAGGGAGTAAATGGAGGGTACCTATTGAATAACTCAGCAGGAACCAGAAATACCACTAAGAGGATTGGAATTTACCTGTGAATATTGCCCAGTTGCAAAAAAGAAGACTGAGATGCCAGAAATTAGCCGCACTAAACAGATATTTCATGTGAATCTACTCAAGCCTTGGAATTCAAGTTTAGATACTGATAGTCAGCCACTGTTTGTGCAATCCATCGAAGTAGATGAGGAAAGCCCAGTTCAATATTTTCCAGGAAAGAAAGTCTGAAGAGCTGGATTTCACACATCTTACCACTAAACAGCAAAAGTGACTTACAAGCAAGTATTCAACCAGGACTGCAGCCCTGAAGGAAGTCAAGTACCAACAAGATGAAGTTGAGAGAGGAATGTGAGTCAGCCTTCCAGGATCTGAAGGAAACCCTGTGTATCGAACCTATATTATAAAGTCCTAACTTTGAACAGTGTTTTAGCGTACAGACGGATGCATCTGGAGTAGGACTGGGAGCTGTTCTATAACAACAAAATCCAGGAAATCAAAGACCAGTGGCTTATATTAGCCGAAAACTGTTTCCAAGAGAGACTAAATACTCAACTGCAGAAAAGGAGTGTTTAGCTATTATATGGGCACTAGATAGACTAAAATATTATCTTCTTGAATGAGAGTTTACAACAGACTAACCATAGAGCTCTTCAATGGTTAAGACCCATCAAAGACTCTAATGCTTGCGTTACTCATTGGCTTTTAGCTCTATGGCATTATACGTCCACTGTACATTATAGAGCAGGAAAGCAGCATCAGAGCTGATTTTCTATCTCGCATCCCTGAGTATGAGTTTTCAGAGGGGGGAAGGAAATGTGAGAAAGCTACTTCGTGTTTTCCCACTAGTCCCAAAAACCTTAAAACACATAACTAAACTAACTGTTTTTAAATAGCTTTAAATCAAAAAGAAAAATAAATGTACATACCAGCATGGAGGCCTGCTTGGGTCTGTCCCGGGAGAGAGCACGTACCTGGAAAACAAAAAGAAATCAGCAAATAAAGTTTAGCACTGCTGAAAGTGAAGGACGTGGCTATTGTATTTGGAAAGGATCCATTCAGATAAAACACTGTTCCATTTCATGTAGTACTTACCTGTAGTACCAAAGTTCAAAGTTCAGTGTTTGAATTACCAAAGTTCAGTGCTTGAATTTCGGGATCGTGGAAATCACGCATTTTCTAAGTTGCTCCCGCATATCTGCAACTTTCAGTATGGGAAAATTCTGCAGAGATATTTTAAGACTGCAAGGCAGCTACTGTATTTTTATTTTTATTTTTGTACCCCCAATTTAAGCACAAGCACTATTCTAAGTAGTGCTGGATATATCAAATGACACAAGACTCTAATCTCTCGTACTGCAATATGTGATTCTCGACGGACATCTCAAAGCACTGTTTGTTTTTGTAGAAGCCATCAAGATGCAGTCTATTGCAGTAAGAGGAAAGTAAACAGTATTGAAAAAAAAAACGGTGTTTAGGACGCTCATGTTATTTTGCAAGCGCTGACTTTGGGAGTTGCTTTTCTTTATAACTTTAAAAAGACTAAATGGACTGCTGGTTGCAACAATGAGGCAGCTGATTGTTCTGCTGAAGGCAAAAACAATTTAGCTGAGGCACCGTTGTTAAATGAAAAATGTGACGCAGAATGTAATACAACACAAACATGCGATGCCAGTGGAAAGTGGCAAGGGAAAGGCAAAAAACATAGATTTCAGCCAAACTGGCTGAATATTTACCCATAGCTGGAGTTTAATAATGACAGTGGTCAAATGAGTTGTTCGGTCTGCAGTCTCTATGCAGCTGCAAAGTTTGGCAGCTGCTGTTACAGTGGCAGTGCACACAACGTGGCTTTGAAACACTAAGTAGAAGCTTTAAGTCAGGCAATGGCAAAGGCTGACTTTACAGCACTTGTTCAGTTTTTGAAACAGATGGAGTGCCCAGCCTTTCAACATTTCAGGCCAGAGGAAGGGAGCAGCTATGGCACATATATGAATGGCAAAGGTTTGGCAAACAATTTTCTTGATGATCTTGATAATTCAGTGAGGGACAGTGCAATTTTGTTTTTAAATTTATCTGCCGACAGTTCCGGACAATGTAATTTTACACGATATTCTGAATATATATTTTTTTTTCCCTGGATCGACCGCATTTGATCTCATCAGATTAAAAAAAAACAAAAAAAAACAGTGGTTCTGGTACTGCAAGTTGTGAGACAAAAACAAACAAATCAGATGCATAAGTAAATAGTTTATAACATTAGTTACCAGTATTTTGTTTTATTTTAAATAAATGTGTAGCAATTATTTATGCTTTTGTAATATATATTAAATCTTAAAAGCAAGGTCAGTCATTTATTCCAAACCCCGGGTCTCTGCATTGACCGATATATGAAGCAGCTTTAAAATCATGCTTATGGCCAGTCCATAGGATGCACTTTTGAAAAACATATTTAATATAAAATGAAAATAAAGATATTATAATACTATTGAAATTATTTTTAAAGTTTTTAGATCATTTTAAAAAGCTTTGAAACCAGCACTGTTTTTCAATTTTTCAAATTGGGAGCACATGCACATACTTTAGAGGATTCAACAAAAAATAGTTACTGGGCATTTCATGAGTTTAATTTGTCATATTATATTCTAATACTTTAAATTCCATAAAAATGACAAAAAGCACAGTTCATATATGTAGATTTATTTTGGTAGCAAAAAATCAACATCAGCATCACTTGGCATTGAATACCAATATGTATTACAATATATTGCAATATTGTTTTCAGTATTGCAATATAGATCCTCTGCCCCAATACCCACCTCTAGAATGAACTCTACTTGGCTGGGTGTAGTGCAAAAAAATAAAAAATAAAAAAAACACAGAAAACTAGTTACGAGGAGAAAAAGACAACAATAGAAAATTCCTTTCCCAATGCCTAATTCCATTATTCTGTCAACGACTTAGTAGCCCTAGTGATGTTAGCTCGTAAAACTTCCTACTATAACTGACACTGGTGCCAAGCAGTCCTTACGGCAAGCTTCTTGGACCAGATAGAGGAAAAATCATAAAGTAAGAGGCGTAAATACCTCTTCATTCAGTGTTTATTTTTTATTTTTTTTAAGTGACACCATTTATTCAACGTTTCAGATTATTGCCATTTGACTCATAAACATGCTTTATAGTTAGGTTGTTTTATAAGCAAGGTTATAAAAAATATTAAAGCTACTACGACTACAAAAAAAATTAAATTAGTGTAGCTGTATTATTGCTGCTGTCTACCGACAACACTAGGCTTGAGCAAATTCATTTAGCAAGATTTGTTTTAAAGTACAAAAACATGAAAATGAAAATAAAACTTGGTTCCACAAATTTGTTAAAAAAGACAAATACAGTTCTTAAAAGCAGTTTGCTGCAAGACTGATATTCTACATAACGAAGTTCCAGAAGTCCCGTTGGGCAGCACTGAGAGATGTGTTGAACTCATGGATTACCAATATACTGGTTCATCAATGACAACACGATCAAAACATACTGTATTACAACCACATTTCACTGCAGAGTTCGGATTCAGGTATTTCTTATAATAATAATAATAATAATAATAATAATAATAATAATAATAATAATAATAATAATTATTATTATTATTATTTCCAATTCAGTGAGTGGGGTAGCCTGATTTACTATCAATATTTTAAAAATGTACTGTAATAAACATTTTGACTGAATCATTTTTATATCATTAACCTAAAGTGCTGGTATTTCAGCAGACTATAAGGATCAGATTTGCTGAGGCTACGTTTCTGTAGGAAAACTTGTACATGTATATAAAATATATGTGCGTGTGTATATCCTTCAGATGAGATGTGTGACGCTGCACCAGCAGTTGTATAGATCACCCCTAGTCACTGTCGCTGAATAAAAGCATCTGCTAAATGACTAATTAATAATAACAATACTAACAACAACAACAATGTGAATAATAGGTTATATATATATATATATATATATATATATATATATATATATATATATATATATATAACACAACCTAAAAACCTGGTGAAACCCAGTTTAAGAAAGCTGTACAATATAGCTAAAAAATAAAAAAGAATACATGAAAACAGACACAACATGAAGTACTACAAAAATAGAGTGAGAAAAAGGTGAGACTTATTTTTCTTTTTCCATGGAAATTGCCCCAAATTTTGCTCTGAACCATTGCCTCACTTGCTATGAAGCAGGCTCTGTCTGGCACGGAACCCTCTCCAGGGCTGTATTGGAGAGTTGGCACAAATTCCTGCCCTTCATTTTATCCCCAGCTGGCATGCAAGAATACAAACAAAGGTACTTCAGCCCCCCATGCCATCATATATAACTGGGAGACAGCTCTGCATAATGAGGGTCCAGACAACCATAGAAAAAAGTTCCTTGGCATGTTAGATTTTTCCAGCCAGCCTCAATTGACCTATAAACCTTTGTGACTGGAACAAATGCAAATAGCGCTGACTTGCATATACAAATTACTAAAGGGTATTTAAATCAGACCTGGCCAACAATAAGCTACTACCCAAAGCACAGTGAAAATACAGTCTAGCCTTCAATGGCACAATGTCTGAGAACAAACAACGATGGTAGGCAACAGTCTTCTGCAAGACAGGCAATGGAACACAATCTAGTCCTCTGAGGTGATTAAACACAGTTAACTGCTTACATGCACTCGGACAGTTATTTGTTTGTGTCGACAGAATAGTAAAGGCGCAGATGCCCTTTACAGTTTTTTATTCCCTAACACAAAGACAACAAAAATCTTAGAATTAGAAGTACTTAAAAAAGAACAAATAATCTATGTATGTGTCTGATTTATGGTAAGGAGGTCAGGGATACAGGGGAGATGATTCTCAGAGTGTGTGTGAAATGCTTTGCCTTTTTTTGCTCGCTAGTGTAAACTCATGGGTGATCGGATTTTCATGTGTAATACATCTTAGATATTGTTTAAAATGATATAACTACTGGTACACTGATATTTATTTTTTGGTTATTGCTATTTATTTATTTAATTTAATTTTCTGACTTGCTCTTTATGAGATTCACGGGGAGCTTGTACTTCCCTGTGACTTTTTCAAATGGTGAATTTGTGTAGTTTTCTTTCTTAGGTATTATTAATATTATGATTATTATTGTTAATATATTATGTTGTGGCTATTATGATTATTATTGTTCATATATTATGTTGTGGCAGGGCAGAAGCCAATTCAAAACTTTTGTACTCGCCTATTGCTGTCTCGACCTTTCTGCTCCTTTCGACCTCCTATCTCCAGACTATCATTTCTCCCTACACCCCTCTTGACCCCTTTGCTCCTCCACCACCAGCTGTACCCCCCCTATATCCAAATACATACAAATCCACTATATATCGAGGGCCGCGATATGGCAAGAGACCCATAGAAAAACAAATAGGCTAATAATACTGTACAACCACTCCTTCGTTTTACAGGGAGCGTCAGGGTCCAGCATAAGTCCTCTGCGCAACCCGCTTTTTCTCATTTTTCATATATAAAGCAGTGCACCATTTTAAGTCTTACTGCGGAGTGTAATTGCTTCTCATCAACTTCAGTCTCCAATTAAATTTCATGAGTCTTCCTCTCCTTTCTCAAATGCCCAAACCCGCTGCATTGAAAGAATCCCATTCCAAACACAGGAGGCTTGTTGCTAGGAAGCTGACATCACTGCCCTTTGACTTTTGCAAGTGTATTGCTGCCACATGTGAACACCTCGTTGGCTAATATAAAAACCACTTCAGCAAGTAGATATTTAATTTGCTTTGTGTTATTATGCAATGCGTGTGTATATGAGAACAGTACGATATTAATGTTTTGTTTTTATTTGTTTTGTATAGTTTTGTTTGTGGTGTGCAGCACAAAATAAAACAAAGAGTAATTCTAAGTGACATTGTCTATGTATATTGCAGCTAAGGCATGCACCATTAGACTGTAAAAATGGGGAGCCGACTCCAGCACTGAGATATAGCCGAATCTGCAATACAGTGAGGGGCGATATAACGAGGGGTGGGTGTACATATATATTTGTCAATATATATGTCAATTACCCCTGGTCACACCCTATAAAAAGGACAAAGGATGAATGTTTGGTGGGTTGTGTAGGAGGGTGCGGAGCTGAGAAGGAGTGTAAGAGAGAGAATACTGTGTGAGAAAGGTCCGTAACCGCCTGCCACTTTACCACATATGGTGGTGACGGTGGGATAGCAACCCAAACACAATAACTTATAGTTTAGTGCTCCTGCACATTTTTAATATTTACAAACAAAATGAAAACACACAGGAACAAAATAACAGTTTGAACAAAAACACTGCGCACAGAACTCTTAAATACACAAAACTCTTGCTCAGCTCCACACTCTATCAATCAATAAATCAATCAAATGTATATTGTATAGGGCCTTTCATGCCAAGGCATCCCAACGCGCTTCACATTACAAATAAATATACTATACAACAGGGTTTGAATTTCATTTTTGTGTGCTGGGGGGGATTTACCCCCTATGCTGCAGCCAATGGGGGGGAAATCCAAAATTTTAGGGGGGAATGGCAAAAAAAGGCACTTTTGCATATAAAAAACTATATATATTTTACTGCATCATCATTCACACTGGTGTTGCTTTAAAATAAGCTGCTTTCAGAAGACCTAACAGCTGTTCATCACTGTGAGACAGAGCACTCTCCATTGCTTACTATATGTGGTAGAGATGAGAATGTATGTAAAAAAAAACAAAAAAAACACACATTTGGTAACTGCTATATATATATATATATATATAGTAATCACATAGATGGCTAAAAAAAACACTGCACCATTGAACCTCAATATGAAATGAACATGGGGTGGGGGTGGGGGTGTGACGATACCGCCCCTTTCAGTCTAGCTGCTACAATGATGGAGCAATAGACTCAAAACAAAACCTACGCTGTGAACTCTGTCACATGATGAGAGGCTTAACTTCAGGCAGCCGTAGCTCCGGCTAGGAGTACTGCTTACACACACTGAATACGTCTTTGGAAAGCTTCAAGTCTGTACTTTAAAACAAGACATGAATTAGGTAGGTGCCTTTTACGGTGCCTGAGTAATATGTGCATAACCTTCGGTGCCCTGGCGCCCCAAAATGAATGGGGCTGAGTTTTAAGAGTTAAAGAGAAAATCACCGCTTGCAAAACAACACCTAGATAGACTTAATATCATATTTGTATTTTCAAAACTGTTTACTTACTGCAGTGTACTGAGTTTCTATAATGCTTAAAGATAGTGGCCAAGAATCACGTACGAGAGAATAAAATCTCGCTGCACTACTTTTATTTATTGATATATTTTAACCAGAACTACTCAGAATGGGGCTCACAGTGCTTTCATCACTGACACCCACTTCCTTAGAGATTGTTGTAGCGTTTCAGGCATTCTAAATTGGGTGAAAAATACAGTAGCTTGGTGTCTTAAAATATCTCTGAGGGATTTTCCCGCACTGAAAGATATGTGGGAGCAATTTGCCACCATTTCATACATTTTTTTTATATACTGTGGATCTTTAGCCCATTGTTTAGCACTTACATTAGTTGTTTTGGCTTTAAGGGAATCGTTTCTCAGAAATGTTTCCATCTTGTCCCTGTAAAGTTATCTGAATTGTCAGATTGACAAGCGATTCTACTGGAAATTCCGTGGATGCAGAATCGCGGAATTACCCAGGGAGTGAACATCAGTTGTAACAAAATGTGCAAGTCTATGTGAAGCTACTATGGTCTCGACGCCCACATCAGTTAAATCTTCACTAGATAGGGTAAGAGAATTCCTTATTGTAACAGTCTTGTCAGTGAAGAAATTAGCAAAGTTATCACAATCCAATACTGAAGTACCTGCATCACATTTTGGTGTTAAAAACTGATTAAAAGTTTGAAGTAGTACTCTAGGGTTTCCCTGCCCCTCAGTTATAATAGAAGAACAATAATTACACCTGGCAGAATTTAGGGCTAATCTATAATCAAGAAGGTGTTTTTTCCCACCAGACCCGATCGCTTCTACTGGCACTTCAGTTTTCTACCAGTTGTTTTTAGAGCCCTAAGCTCATCATTGAACCAAGGAGTAGAATGTCTTATTTTAATAATTCGAGTTTTAAGTGGGGCAATATGGTTAATTGTGTTTGTTAAGGTCAAATTGTAAAGTGCCACAGCATCATCAACATTACTCGGTACTACATTTACTAGTGGTGAAGAGGCAAGACATTCATTAAAGACCACTGGATCTAAAAGACTCTTTGTACAGTAATTTCCTTAGTTTGTTTAGGTTGGTAGAAAGAAGGAAGATTCATTTTTGCAGTAATTAGGAAATGATCAGATGTAGTTAGATCTTGTAACTCCACTACATAACCCACACCAAACATTCATTTTTTGTCCCTTTTATAGGATGTGACCGGGGGTAATTGACAATCAATCATTCAATTACCACATTGCACACTTTTCAATACAACTCTCACACAGTTCAATTTAACAATTTAACAATCCTCAAGCCAATTAAACAATGACTTTAACCCTGTGGTTGTGTATAGGCAACCACAAAACACACATTTCTTAGTGTGCAGGGCCTCTGCCCTGTCACACATCCTCCCCCTACTCTGTCACAGTCTATACCATATTTGCTCGAAATAGCAGCCGGCCACTTGTTTTCTCAATCTTCTCTTTACCTGGGCGGTTATTTGGATAAGAGTGTCTATTTGAGAGTATGCGATAACTGGCCACTGTGAAATCATTGATGCAGCACCACCTGGGTTATATATACAGTATTTGTCAAATGATTCACTCAGATCTTTTACAATAGTTGAATCCTGATCTCAACATTGTAATTCTTAAAGTGAAACGCTTTCTCCAGCAGCTCAAACAAGCCTCAGTCGCAGGTTTTATATTTGACCTCAATACCATCAAATGCT
Source organism: Acipenser ruthenus (assembly GCF_902713425.1). Classification (NCBI taxonomy): domain Eukaryota; kingdom Metazoa; phylum Chordata; class Actinopteri; order Acipenseriformes; family Acipenseridae; genus Acipenser; species Acipenser ruthenus. Next base: position 30,607,751 of record NC_081202.1, on the reverse strand, counting down.
GTGAATGTTTAATTTTAAACAGGCTACATCAAGCTATAAATATAGATTTAGAATATAGACTTAAAATATGGTAACCCCCCCCCCCCCCCCAAAAAAAAAAGCACACAAAAAAATGATGACGTTAGGGCCAATGCACACCTGAGTGAAATAATAATAATAATAATAATAATAATAATAATAATAATAATAATAATAATAATAATAATAATTACATAAATGAACATTGATTTAAATGAACTAATGCATACCACGCTGTGTAACAAATAACTAACATTTTGTTTATGTTTTCACAAAATATATAAAAGCGGGGGTTACTTCATTCCCCAAACGCAATTTCTTGTGAGCTTAAACCCCCTGGCACCCCATTCATTTTATCAATATTTTTTATATAGTACCGGTAAGTCAAAAATGATGTTTTTCTTATGCACAACTAAACTAATGAACTATTAATTCTGTATATTTTGTTTATTGTTTATTTGTAATAAATTAATATTTTAAAAAGTGTTTTGCCTTGGCGAATAGAGCCTGTTTCATGGCTGATGCAATTTTCGCAACCTTTTGTGCACTACCAAAGACCAAGCAGAACAATTTTATGTTTTTTGTTTTTATTCAATCAACAACTATAAAGGTGGTTTTTGTAATTTATTCTTGCACTTTTTTAAATTAAGAACTTACAAAAATGAGCAGATGCAGCGATCCAGGATTTATATGCTTGCCAATTAGAATGATTCTGAGCACACGGTCTAATGAACATGACGATGCAGCCTGACACATCTAATAGCCTCCCTGGTTGGTTTAAGCCACAGATTGCTAGAGGAGCCGCCTCCACACAGTGAAGTCCTGAGATCAGATTCACAGTGGTTCCCAAAAGTGTTGACAGTTGAAGAGGCTGGTGAAAAGCAGACAGTGGCTATTCACTCTCCAAGCAAGCATCTTTAGTACTATACAAAAAGACATGGCTAGTTTGCACAAGAAGTTACAGAGATTCATCTCAGTTCATGACAAAACAGTATCTATCCCACAAAGACAACATTCTCTTGCCTTAACCAGAAGGCAACTAAAACCCCTATCATCAGAATAAGAAACAACTTAAGTACTGCTTTAAAACCTAGGTCAATGGTTTAAAAGTTAGAAATAATTTACTCACCATTGAATTGCATCCTTCTGCAACAGATGGTCAACATTTTTAGAAACACCTGGGCAGATAAAAATACAAAAACAATTCCACTTCAGATCTATTTAAAAGAAAGTACAACCCATGCTGAATAGCAGGCAGGTCAGAAACATACTGATGCATGCATGCCCCAATTAGCTTAATCAGAAGAATATGAACTACATTTCATTTAGAAGCTTTTAGGTGGTCCGAAGGCTCTGTGGATACATTTGAAAGCAAATTGTTCAGACACTGGGGTCTATTCAATTGATATAAGCAGTTGCAGATTAAAAAAAACCCACCTCATTATCAATCTTAAATTAGGGCCAAACCTGTAATGTTACTTTTAAAGACACAAATACACGGTATATGTTGGTTTTGTCCCCTTTTTTTTAGTACCTTAAGTGACGTTATTTTAGATATTCCACAGTTTAATATCAATTAAATAGACTCCACTGTCTTCGGCAGTTTTATTTTCTGTTTATTATGTTCAAATTGAATTTCAGTTGGGTTTAAAATATTGTTCCTTGGACTTCTGAATCCAATTTATTTCTGGTAAACTTTTAATACCAAACCTATTTATGTGCAAGCCTTTTTACATTACATTGCACATTAAATCTGTACAATAGATGTACTAATCAATGAGAACTAGGGTTCATAAATGTATTAGATTACAAACCCAAACTAGAATAATTGGAATAGTAATAGTGGTAAGATTTTTTTGTGCATGCTCTTTAAAATTTGAAAAAAACAAAACAAATGTGCAAGTCTTGGACCACTTTGATGTTCTACTGGTCTTATATTTCTTGCTATAAAGGTATTACTTTTTGCAAAACAATATAACAAGACAGTGAAATGCAAACTTCTGTAATATTGTAATATAAAAATAGTCAGTGTCAAACTCGAAGTTACTGTATTACCAGAGTACATGTAGCACAGAATCATGACAACATACTTATGTGCACACATGACACAACTTTTGCGATGAAACAGATTGTAAAGTCAATGCGTCTTTGATATTGTACAGGTACCGTATCCGATTCTGCAGGTGAATGGCCACAATCGCACATATTGACGTAGCTGTCTTGGTGGAAGCGGAATGAGGTCATATTCACTATTGACTGAACTTGTGAACTTTCATTTTGACCACACCATTGTTTAAACTTGTCTGTACTGTACAATTTTGCAGCAATAAAGCCTGTATTTTTGTGAAACCTTTCGATGTGAATGCCCTTCATTTATATCAACATCTGTGGTTGGTACATTCAATTTAATTTAAGTTATTGCAACTAATAAACACTGTTGCTGCACAGGAACAGAAATGCACCAGTGTGCTTAATCATCATCTCCTGCTATTTGAATTCAAGCAACAAAACAAAAAGTTATCCATTAAAAAACAACACAAAAGCAAAAAAACAGGCTGCTTTGAGCTTGTTACACACAAGTCTAAACAAACCGTGTCGGATTGCCAGGGTTTCAGCATTTGGTTGACAGTCGTAAGGTCGATCCGGGGGCTGAACTTCATTGCATGCGTCACGTTGTGCCTGGAATTGCCACATCTGGGAAAACACCTGTGTCTTAACTTTCACCCTGCTACCATTTAAGTGGTGGTTAAATGCCTTCTCTTCCGTTGTAAGATTGGACCAGGGAATCCTTTCATTACCCATGGGAGGAGGGGGTAGGCTAGATCCCCAACAATCAACAGGGGTACCTGAACTCCATCAATATCAGTAGAAGCCTGTGGGTGTCGTCTTGGTGTGTGAACAAATCTGAGGTCGTAAACACAGCAGCATCTGTGCACTGCCAGGGGTGCCAACACAAATATCACAGAACAAGTACCTGTCGTCGACCAGGGCTTGCAGGATGATGGGAGGCCAGCCTTTGCGGTTCACATAACCTCTGTAGCCATCGACAGGAGGTAAAATAGTGTCCGATACAATGCTCCTTATACTTGTGGGACGTGGTGTGCCAATTAATTCCGGTAAGCAATTTGCTGTGCTTCTGCGACTCCAATCTGCCACCATTCTGTTTCCAATCGCTCTACACACTGAATAAATGCAGCGATGCACACTTGTCTTGCTAACTCCAAATGTCTCACCCACAACCATATACTCCACACAGCTGGCCAGTTTGCACAGAGTTATGGTGACTTACATTTTAGGAGTAACAACCGTCCCAATTAGAGTCATTCAAACATAGGCTTGGTCATTCTAAAATGTGCCAGCCAAAAGCTTTTTGGTAAAATGATATTCCAGAGTTACCTCCCAGAAGTTCTTGAAGCAGGTATGTTGCCAGGGATTGGGAGCATGATGGCGCAGGCACCAAAGCATGAAAAATGGCTATTTCCAACTGCTGATGAGCCCGCGGGCATGCTGATGCCTACTTGCCATCACCTGCATGACACTAGCAAGCTGACACATCAGGAGAAGCAACATTTGCCCAAGTTCAGTTAATTCTTGAAAATATGCTGTTCCTTCTTGGTTCATTTTCAGATGTGGTGTAGACACGTTGTACAATGAGCTACACATTATATAATCAAAATGCTCAACAAGGTGGGTTATTCGCTAGAGTTTATATGCTAGTCTAGCGAGCCAATAGAAAAAAATGGATGGAAATGCATTTTTTGTACAGATCAAGAAAATGTATACCATAACCATTTATTTTTAAACGTATGACATCATTACGTACAGCTGTTCATTCGCTAGAATCCAGTTTGATGGAAACCTATTTTTGTATGATAAGATTTGCAAGTTCGTTAAAAATGTGTTTGTCTTGTTGATGGAAACATAGCTACTGACTGGCTAGACAACATGCTCTAATAAAGCTTTCTCATTGGCTCAGGCATGTGTGTTTCTGACAATTGAATACGGTGGTTATTTTATTTTTATAATTCCTTCAACACAGCCCTCATCAGACATTCCTATCAGGTTTGAATGGAACATGAAATCTGAAATGGGTCATGTGTTCAGCAAACCAACATCTGGAAAGCACCTGCAAACTTGCGTGATGTGACAATGTGCATTGATCTCTGTTAAGCCCTGGAATCCTTCATTGCCTTTTAGAGGAGCTGCACAGCAGCCAATGGGATGCAATTTGCAATGTGCTCTTGATTCTTCAGGGGGGTTGGCTGGTGTCACAAGATCCCAGTATTGCAAAACTATCATTTTCTCTCGCCATGGTTTGAATCTAAGCAGCGGGACTCTCTCTTGTCTTCAGAAATTACTATGTCCTCCTGGTTTGCTCCAGATCCCCATCAGTCATATCTTAGCTCTAACTTTCTCTGATTTCTGACTATGACAGCATGTTAAGCAATCATTTGTCAATAGCCACAGTATTCTCTGGTACCTCTAACAAGATTCAGAACGACAATCTCTTCAGTGTCTCAGGTTCTGCTAGATGCAATAAAAGCAGAAGGACAGGAAGCTAGGTACGTAGCTGTAATGGGATGAAACAACCGATGTTGGAAACGCAGCTCAGCTGTCTTGTGTTTTCAGGTATGTGACTGACAGTGGCCCGAAAGAACGATTGTTCTGTGAAAATTTGTTACATTTACTAAAATAAAAATAATAATAAAAATGCTTTTAAAAAGATCAAATTCCCATTGGGCTTATTTTTTAGATTCTATTGATTTAGTAGTATTACTATGCAGGACAGGCACTATAAGATTGTTACCTTTATTCAAAATGTGGACGGATTAATCTACCGATTAATCAACTAATGCCCATAGATTAACCGATCAAAACTTTTACTCGAGTGACAGACCAAATTACATATATGTGACAAACCGGGGTAAGTCTGCCACTTGCATGACCTTTTCCCATCGTCTTCTAGTGTGAAAGAAATGTTCCAGACCACAGACAGGTTACAAAACAGGGCGGTGCCTGTATCTTTAATTATAAAAAACACAATAAACAAACAAACTACTAATTCCACCAAGGAGTACTAACTAAACTTGAAAAGTTTTAAACTGATAAACTGGACAGCTATGCCGTTTACCAGTCACCAAAACCAATACTTTCCAAGTATTTAACACATACCTAATTAAATTAGAGCCAGGTGATTCTGATCCTAGCTCAATAAAACAATATAACAATTAAACAATTACACAATTAAACAATTACATAGTGGCTCTGCAAAACAGCCACAAACCCCACATGGCCTATAATCTGATTTATGTTATGTTGAGTTTCCCTTTTCTTCCTTGTATCACAGGGCCCTATCACAAAGTTTTAAGGACTGTTTTCTTTCTATTTTTTAAAGCCCATTTCGATTATTGATTATAAGTCAAGTTTATTCTTGTGTTTCAAAGCACTGTTTAACCGTATAACCTCCCTCCTAAAGTCCAATTTCCACTGTCTCAAAGTGGCAGGAGGGTGACAACGGGTTCTCAAGACGAAGTACAGCAGGGTCCCTTGGCTGGTTCAACCATGCTGTGAAAGCTTGAGTAACATACTTGGCCAAAGTGGAAGGAGCACTCACCAATAACAAGAGACATGAAAAGGAAGGAATGGATAAGAGTGCAAACAAAAGTATGCAATGAGCGAAAAAACTGAAATGGCAGTGGGCCAGACATGTAGCAAGAAGAACAGACCATTGCTGGACCAAGGAGATACTAGACTGGATCCCAAGAGATATAAAGCGACCAAGAAGAAGACCTCCAGGAAGATGGCAAGATGAAATCAGGAAACACGCTAGAGCATCGTGGATCAGGCACGCAGCAGACAGGCTTTTGTGGAAGAACCTTGGGGGAGGACTTCATCCAGCAGTGGATTGAAAAAGACTGAAGATGGTGATGATGATATATATATATATATATATATATATATATATATATATAAGCCACACTGCCTCACTTTTCTTCCCAACTGTATTTGACAACGGCATGAATTACTTACAGAGACTAGGGTGTGTGAACTATGCATCAGCTGCTGAGTCACTTACAATTACGTCTCACCCGTAAGACGGAGCACAAGGAGGTTAAGTGACTTGCTCAGGGTCACACAATGAGTCAGTGGCTGAGGGGGAATTTGAACCGGGGACCTTCTGGTTATAAGCCCTTTTTTTTAACCAGTGGACCACATAACCTTCTACAGTTTACTTAGGCATCATTGCGGATTAAGTCCACCCAATAATGCTGCACTTGTACCCTAAATGGCGATGTCTGCTTTTTCAGGATAATGCACCCATCCTCCGGGCCAGCATTATGTGTGAATGGCATGACAGAGACTTCAGGCTTCTATGGCATCCATAATTACAGATGTCTATCCAGTTGAGCATATTTGGGATAAACTTCAACAATGTATTCGTCATCACAATCCTCTGCCTACAATTCTGCACCAATTGAATGAAATAATAAAGACTGACTGGATAACATCCCTCAAGACACCTTCTAGCACCTTGTGGAGTCTATGTCATGTCATTTCTTTGATCAGGGCAAACAGTGGCCCAACCCCATATTAGATCCAGTCCTAATAAACTGGCCAGGTATAATAAAGAGAATGCTACCTCTCCTAAAGTGCCACAGTAAAAATGATAACTTTACATTCAGTTACTTATATAAGTATATAGGGATTAGATTACAGTATATAATCTAATTACAATGTCAATTTACCAATGAGATCAAAACGAGTCCCTGCTGGACTAGATTGAGGCACTGTAGTTTTTAGGAGATAAACACTGGTATGTTCTTCAATTTTAACAATATATTTATGTCAAGACATCTTGTCATTGGTACATTAAAATGGCCAGACCTCTCTTTAAAAGCAATCGTGCAAGAAATGCACATATGAAAAATGGAGCCTATCATAGATGCAAACATACACGGATTAGGATTCATTTTAGCTTCCTTGAAATGTGTTGGCTGATGGAGACTGTCAGTAAAGGGAACAATCTGTTGACTTTCAAAATGACCTGAATAAGCCCTCGGTACCACATGACACAATTCTGCACAGCGGGGTGAAACAAAAGACCCATTTTCTAAAGAAGCTGTGACTGACTAAGACATGATGATATGAGCTGACTGCTGCCAATGACAGGGAGAAATCACTAAAGCACTAAATGGGTCAAGTGTCCTGCTGCTGCTGGACTGAATTAAGTTATGTTGAGAGGAACATAGCTTCATCTGTAAAATCTATTAAAAATGAAAGGCAAAACATACCCAAGTAGTTGTGAAAAACAGTTATGTGGGTTAGACTATACCATTAAAGGTTTTAAATACAAAAATAAAGCTACAGTATAATGAACCAATAGACCACCATGATTTAAAAAAAAAAAAGAAAAAGAAAAAAAAGGTCATTCATTTTGACAATAAATAATGATAAAAGGTATATTTTGCACGTGTGCTTTGTTTGTAAGCAGTAAGAAACAGGGAAATGTGCTTGAGTGATTGTTACACCAGGGAAGACGATGAAAATACTGGAATTCATGGGTCTCTCAGAGTCGGACAGATGTCAACAATGCCAAGACGGCATTGCTTACTTGTTAGATTCTGTGCCTGGGAGGGGTGGTATATGAAGGGTGTGATTTGCAGGGTGTGAGGATGGGGTATATGTTGTTTAAGTGCTTTCCTCAGCTTTTGTTGGTATGTTTGTTTATATGCAATAGTAAAAAAAAAGAAAGAAAGAAACTGTAGTGCAGTACTAGCATTCCTTTAAAAATACTGCTTCTACTTTTAAAACCCCTCTATCCTGAATTTGGTTTGTCCTTTTCTCATATTAACTAATACAGTAAGACTCAGTAAGAGCAGCCTACTAACTAATTTACAGACCTGAGCTTTGCTGTTCATTGACGGGTGATATTCTCGTCTGTGGGTGCAGAGGTTAGATGTATTCCCACCTCGAACTGTAACCCAAATCCTACACGTCCTGCACACAGTTTTCCATCAACAACTACCTTGTTCATTTTAGACAACATCTATTTTGAAATAATCTATTATCTTTTTATCATTTGTGTGTATTAGTTAATATTCTATATTTCATCTATCTCTGTTATTATCTTGAAGCAATGAAGTAGCTCCCTACTACATGTTCTGTTCTATGTATTCACGCTAATAATAATACCAATCAAAATGTAACCCTAGTGCTCTGCAGAGATGACTCATTGCACATGCTGCTTCCTTCCTCTCGATGAAAAACCCAGCGCTCGCTCACTGACAGATTAACTGGGTATGTTAATGAGTTTTTATCAAGCTGTAGTCAGCAAGCCTGTTGAGAAAGGAAAGAGTGCAGAAACACAGCTCACCGGTAATTAACTCTCACCTGGATTGCAAAGCAAAGGAATCCTCTTCCATTTGTCCTTGGAGGTCAATGCTGCAAAGAGAGAAAAAAAAAAACAACAACCATCAACCCACAGCAGATACACATGGAACTGTTTCAAACCTTACACATGGGTTTAAATACCTAAAAATAAATAACAGACCTAAACCAATGGTAAAAAAGACATGTTGCAACTATTCAACAATGATATACTCTTTCTAGCTGTTGTATTTAGAAATCAAGTTTCACTGTAACTTTCTGAATAATCTTGTTTTCTCTGTATGTATGTATGTATGTATGTATGTATGTATGTATGTATGTATATATTTTATGACCTATTAAAAGCTGTGAACAACTATTATGCAATATATTCTCACTTGTGTACTGCAAGTTGTTGTGCATTAGTTTTGAAGCACATTAAACAACTCATTCAATGTGGCCGTGTGACATATATTGCCCCTTTAAATATTTAAAGAGGTAATTTTATAGGGCTGAACTGATTAAGAGATGATCAACTTTACAGTGCTGAATCAGCGTTGAGGTGGGAAATGATCCTGAATTCAGCAGCCACATGCAAGGCCGCTCAACCTGTTCTTCAGGGGCTGTCCCGGTAACTATGGCAGCAGAAAGGTGGTGTCTGGGTCATAGGGTAAACTCTGCAAGTGAAAAGTGGACAGGCTGTATTGTTTGCTATCAGTGTAATGATCTGAGTTAAAACAACTAGAACTGAAGCCTGCAGCTGTCTTTGGAGTTTCAAAGCTGTACCTTAGCTTGAACAATCAGTAATACTTGCTTCCAGCTCCCTGGTGTCAACTGGGGTCATGGGATACAATAAATGCTCCTATACATTGAGAACACTATTATTCAAAAGCAAGGAGCAAAAAAATGTGTAGACTTCACAAAAGCCTTCAACTACAACCACAGCATGCACATGGTTATTTTAAAGCATAGTATTACAATATGCATTGATAAAGCTTTATTATTAAAAAGGAATAGCTTTAGTCTAATAGCTAGCTGCGTGAGACTCCAAATAGGGCACTGGGGTGATTAATTGATCAAATAAATGTTTACTTAAGGCTCTCGAAAGTTGTGATGTTCAATAATCGATTATTGCATCTCTAGATTTTACTGTACTGTGCATACAGTATACTAATTCATTGTTTAAATGGCACTATAATGGAATGGGGGGCTGGGGGGGCTGGGGGGGCATTCACAAGCCTCTCACGTGTTTCACCACTGGGGGCCTGGGTTCAAATCGTGCTTAGGTCATAAGGGTTTGTTTGTCCCAATTTGGCTGGTTGTGATTTCCATGATAGAGAAGCTCTCAGCCCCAAATGTCAAGTAAAATAAAAAAAATAAATAAAAAAAACACACCATACATATGTAAGAACCGGTGTATCTGGCACCAAAGAAATAAAACAAGATATTACAGGTGTCTGATTCCCAAGATGGAGCCTGTACTTTTAAAAGAGTAGGTTACGACCTACACTCACTGTATATAAAATAACTTACTCAAACAAATATTCATTTTTGTAGAATTTGGAAGCAATACCTGAAATATTGCCTCAGACTCTGAAAACAATATGTGAACAGACATTACATATCACTGCACTATTTAACACACATTTTTGAATTTATATTTAGGGTGCACTTGTTCCAAGGTCCACTGAGGACTTTGGGAGTGTTTGTCCAGTCAATTCTCCAGTCGTCCAAGACAAACGTACAAGTGTAAAAAATGGAACAGAGAGATTCTTTTTAAAGAAAACCTGTAGAGAAAAAAACGCTCCACTCATTCTCAGGCTCACATACGTATTTTGTATTACTTTCCCTCTTATTCTATCACAACTGAGACTACTGTACTATTTAAAAAAATGAATAAGCTTGCTTTGGAGTGGTCCACTTTTGTTTTGTAAGATATTTGTTTCAGGATGATAAGACATTCATCTTTATTTACATTGTTAAAAAGGCTGATTTACAAGAATGATATCAGACAAGTAGACCGTTTAACCCTTTGTACTGTGGAACCCGTGCAGTTGGGTGTTATACTGTATATTCAGGGGCTCTGTAGGTAGGGTCAATCAGTAAAACTCTTGCAATAAAAAAAATATAGAAAGCATCCCACTGTACAACATTAGGTTGACAGTATGCCAGTAAGGATTGTGTTTTGACATTTTGCTAAGTAAAGTCCTCCCATCCCCCTCAGGCGAACCTAAAATGAGGCGTACATTGGGAGGGGACAGAGGCAGGGGAGGTGAACTCAATGACACAGCACAGATTGCACAAAGAGGTCGGTTTAAATTCACCTGGCTTGATTGTTACTGAATGATTGCTAGTTGATAAGTACAGGCCCAATCGTTGCTTTTACTTTAGTTTATGGGATTGTCAAGTTCAGAGAGTTGCCTGCTAGAAGCATTATATTGCTTAACATCTTAAAAGCAAAGTGCAAAGGCAAACAAATCTTCTCTGAGTTGTTTAAATATTTTAATAAAATAAAGTTGGATATCCTTTACTGTTGTTAATGAAACCACCAAAAGTCTAGAACAGTTTCAAGAATATCAAACTTGACTTTGCTCATAAAAACAGACTTTGAAGAAAATATTCTTTAAACAACTCATGAAGCTTCTGTTCTGAGTTAGGTTTTCCTATTCCTATCTGAAAATGTGCCTTGTGCGGTGAGTATAATGTGAACAAGTCCAGGACCCAGACTCCTCATTGTTTCTTCTACCCAACCCCCCCCCCCCCCCCTTTATGATTCCCCTCTTGATAGGCAGACAGCTTCAATGTAAGACAAACATTGCAGGTGGAGATTCTCTCCTCCTACGCAAAACGGGGTTCATCCAGTTGGAAATGCTGCATAGTGGGCATCATCCCAACAGCACGACAATCCGGCGACAGAAGCAATCCATTTTAAACTGGGCCAATGAAATAATACTCTTTCTCTCAGTTCTGCCAATGAGATAAAGAGGGACCGTTCTGCCAAAGCAGAGTGTGATTTTTTAACACGAGAAAACAAAAAAAAAATGTTTTACTGTGAGAGGGTAGCATAGCATACTGGTCCTCACACTTCTGATGTTTCATCTGTTTACTCGTTTGAAGTTACAGCACGTTGTACATTAAGATTAATGCTTCATTATCCTGCAGTCATGCTTCATTTTATACCAAAATGCAATTCTTTTCTGTCCATCTTCCAGGCTTCTATACATTCCTTTATCCGAATGCCCTTGTTGACAGTTTGTTTAAATTCCCCAAAGGTAGTTTAAGTTTCCTCTCCCTCTGCTTGCTGCTGTGTCTGTGAAATGAATGGCTCATTACAATTTAGGCTCTGTGCCTGTTCAGAAACTAAAACAGCAATTTAAAAAAGATATTGCCTTCCCAAACATGATAACAGTTTAAAGGAAACACCTATATAGCTCATATAAAAACATAGGGTAATAAGGTAACTTAAATACTACATAACCCTACTACTAACCCTGTGGGACACTAATGTTAGAAAAAAAATAAATAAATAAATAAAAACCCATCAGCAATGGTAATATTCAGATAAAACAAATAACCTGAAAATGTGAGTTCAAGAATATTTCTCTGTCCTATCCAGCAGATATAAACTGTAGGCCTTTTTAAAATGCCCAGTTCCCTTTGGGTTTGAGAAGTGAACAGGAAGGAACGGCCGAACTCCACAGAGATTTATTTTATTTGCTTACAGGACGTGGTTGACTCAGGAACTGGCTTCATTTCCAGTATCTTTAAAGGACTTGAAGTTTTCTTGGCAGAAAACTAAGATCTGCAAGTTCAGCCAAAATAGACAATAAAACAGTGTGGAGAAACATGCCAAAATGCAGGGCAATTCAGTCCAGAGGCTAATTTTTCCAAAATGATTCACGCTGGAACACTGGAAAGAAAAGCATTTTCTTGTCCTGAAACGAACCCTGTACTTTCTAACAAACCCTGTATGGAAATATTTAACACCGGAAGTTTTTTTTTTTTTTTTTTTTTTAAAGGATTCTCTGCATCATATGCCATTAAGAACTGTACACACAAGCCTGTTCCATTGTTAGTTTTAGGGTTTGTATAACACAAAACATAGAACCAGATTCAAATAAAATAGTTGTATTCCAACACAAGATAATCATCAGTCACTGGCAGGTGATATTTAATCAAGTCCACCACTACATAATCTCTGAGTTAACAACCCAGGGGAGGTCAGGAACATGTGTCTTGTAACTCCTAAAATTGAATAGCGCTTTGCCAACAAGTGTTAAAATCGACTGTTTGTACAGTATTGCTTTTCTGTAACGGGCAGTAACCAACAAGTTGCTGATAACAAGCAGCATGGCTGCCATTTTAAACCTCTGTATTGAAGCAGCCTACTTCCAAATGCTGCTTTGCAGTATATGGGTACACTCAGTTAGGCTGCATGATTCAAACCAGCAATATCACACACAGTACTGATTATAGGAACCCTTGCTTACATTCCCCAAAGATACTTGAACACTCAATTATAAGATTTTTTATTACTACTATATATTTCTTTTCAGCTGGTTTTGTGATATGAATAATGTTCACCAGGGCTCCTGAGACCACCAAACTTGGGACCAGACCCCTCCCCTAAATACAGTTTAGTATTTATAGTCAGAAAACCACAGCAAACTTAATTGCACATATTTTGGCAATACATATTAACTTCATGATCTGGCCACATTCTTTTTTTATCCAAAGTTCCATAACCAAAGGCTTCTGTTGTGACCCTGCTTCCTTTTTACAGGTGGGCTAAACAGCATCATGGGGTCTATTCAGTTGCTCTCAGCGGCAATCCTTGCTATCTGAATTATTACTTGGTATTTATCAGTACACAGTATTACACTTTTACCATTATCTGGCACTGTTTAAGAGCTTGGCCTACATTTAAAACAATCCTGAATTAATTTATTTTGCACATGTTCACCAAATGGAAATGTGAAGGGGACACTAGAATATAACTAGCATCATGTGATGACTTTGTTTTCAAACTGGAATTTTGGTACCCATAAAAGGACAAACTGGCTAGAGAAACTTTGCTGTTAATGTTAATGTTAATATGGAAGTGCAGAATACCAGAGAATACCATTCTTAGTCCTGCTTGACAAACAGAAAGTTGAAGTTTGAAAAAAAACTATATCAAATATTCTAAACCAGCGGTTCTCCAACTGTGGGTCGTGCCTCTTAATGGGGTTGTCAATACTTGTGCAATTAAAAATATATATATTTTCGTTTAAGAAACAGGTACATTCCTTTATTATTATTATTGGCACTTTTTTACTCCAAATGAGTCCTCACTTTCTCTTCCTGTCTTTGTCTGAATGTTCTGAACTGGATACCTAGCAACCAACTAAGGCTTTTTTCCGTTCTTGCATGTCAGCCAATCAGCGGAATACCCTTCTGTAGTGTTAACTCGACTATATTTGCTATGAAGGGAGTTCAAAAAGTTGGACTGTATTGTAGCGTTTACCGCTACAGGATAATGCTGCATGAACGGTTTGCAAGCTCAGTGGCAAATGGCAACATTGTGTTGGCCTTTTAAGGACTGGGATTGTGTTAACACGATCATACTGAAGTGGGCTTGTAGGACCTCGAACATGTAAACACGATGAAAAAAGCACTTCGTCTTTTAGACTTACAGGGCCACTGTACTTTGCAGTACAGGCTTGAAACACACATCAATGGATAGGGGTGGGACTGGTGCTCATTTCCTGATAGTTTTTTCATCTGAGTCACAGAGAGGGGCATTTAGTGTCTAAAGGGCGGAGACAGTTTACAGTTGCCCGCAGAGACAAAAGCAGAAACAAAACATAACAGGAACTTGTTTAGAGCGAATAAAAAAAAGTGGAAACTCTGTAAATCTGATGTATTTGACCAGCACCTTGTAGAATACTATCATAGCATCAAAGGGTATGAATACTTTTGAATTAGCGTTTGTGGAATTTAGCGGGAAAAAAATTTGATGAAATAAATAACAGTAGATATCTTTTCTTGTAACTTTTTTTCCCTCATCCACAAAAGCAAAACTTTTGCTACAAAATATTTTTCCTAAAATTCTTTGTTTTTGAGAAATTTCTAGCTGACATGCAATTTAATTCTAGAAAAGTCTAGAAAATGCTGGATTATAGGTGAACATTCTTGGAGAGTATAAGTATGTTCGGCATAGGATGATTGTTGTCATTAGCAATAAGTAAATATGGGAAAAAGTAAAGAGCCTTTTGTCATAAGGAGGCTGTGTGGTCCAGTGGTTAAAGAAAAGGGCTTGTAACCAGGAGGTCTCCGGTTCAAATCCCACCTCAGCCACTGACTCATTGTGTGACCCTGAGCAAATCACTTAACCTCCTTGTGCTCCGTCTTTCAGGTGAGACGTAATTGTAAGTGACTCTGCAGCTGATGCATAGTTCACAAACCCTAGTCTCTGTAAGTCGCATTGGATAAAGGCGTCTGCTAAATAAACAAATAATAATAAAGCTGGAGAAAGATACAAGACGATTTCCAAGCATTTGAGTATCCCAATTTCAAATATTGTTTCTATTATCAAGAAGTACAAGACTCATGGTACTGGAAGAAAGAAGGTTCTTTCACCAAGAACAAGTAGAAGAATTGCGAGGAAGATTACTAACAATCTGAGATTGACTTCCAAAGATATTTAAAGTGAATTGGCTGTAAGTGGGACTGGGGTTTCCATTTCAACCATAGGTTGAGTATTGCATGGTGAAGGTCTCAATGGTCGCAGGCCAAGGAAAAAGCCACTCTTAGGAAAACGTCACAAGGACAATCGCTTAAAGTTTGCAAAACAGCATTTGAATGATGGATATGAGTTCTGGTCAAAGGTTTTGTGACGTGATGAAACAAAAATCGAGCTATTTGGTCACGATGATAGTCGTTACGTTTGGAGAAAGTCTGGTGAGGCTTACAAAGAAAAGAACACCATACCTACTGTCAAGCATGGAGGTGGTAATATCCTTCTATGGGGCTGTTTTTCCTCTAATGGCACTGGACATTTAGTTTAGTTCCAATACATGGTAAAATGGATTCCATAGCATACCAAAACATATTGGCCAATCATCTGAAACCCTCCACTACAAAACTTCAGAATGGTTAAAGAAGAATAAAATCAAGGCTCTGGAATGGCCTAGTCCCGATCTAAATCCGATTGAAAATCTTTGGTATGAGTTGAAGAAGACTGTGCACAAGAGAAGTCCTCGGAATTTGAATGAACTGGAACAATTTTGCATTGAAGAATGGTCAAAAATCACTAAAGAATCATGCCAAAAACTCATTGACAAATATCCTAATCGTTTAAAAGAGGCTATTATTGCTAAAGGTGACTCAACTAGCTATTAATTTCATTTTCTTTGTCAGGGTATGAATACTTTTGACTTACCATTTTTTGAGTTTTGAAAAAAACTGCTGAAATAAATAATTTTAGACATCTACCTCTTGTAACTTTGTTTCCTCATCCACAAAAGTAAAACTTTTGCTACAAAATATTTTTCCTATATTATTTGTTTGAGAAATTTCTAGAAATTGTAAATTTCCACTGGGGTATGTAAAATTTTGACTACAACTTTATATAAATGTATAAAATATATAAATCTACATCACTGTAACATTAATATTCTAGGGTTGTCTAATGTGTTCTGAAGGTGTGAATTAAACATACATCTTTAAAGGGGTCATGTGATGCGGTTTGAGAGGAGGACACAAGTCTGGAGCTCCTGTCAATTTGGTCTAAATTGTATATTTAATCCTTTCAATTACCACCATTCATCTTAAAGAATCAAAGAAAAGGTTGTTTAAAACCATCTCTCCGGACAAGGGCAGTAATGGCACCAACGACGAGGAGAAACAAAATGAGTCCATTTTAAAAAAACTGAGATAAATTAAAGATGCGCTGAATATTAGAATTAGAAGATACCTACCTCTGTTCAAATTATTCATTATTCATGGCACAGAGCTCCATTACATTGAACTTCGATCAAACTCAAGGCTAACAAATGTAAACAAACTAGAATACTAATAAAGAACGTATGAATGTTTTAACCACTTTAAAGATATTAACTTTTAGTTTTAAACATTTGGTTACTCTCGTAAAGTACTTCAACATGTTGGCCTACACAGAAACATTATGAAGCCCACCGTTCCAGTTCAAGGGAGCTCATTTTGGCTATACCGTGTCAGCATGCCAAGCGGTCCCCTCGGACCGTATATAAATCTGTGTAGATAACAAAATTACGTAATACCTATAAAAGGTCCTCTCAGGAGCATCAAGTTTTTAAATTTGCTTTGGGTTTTCAACAGAAGTAATAATAATAATAATAATAATAATAATAATAATAATAATAATAATAATAATAATAATAATAAAATACCAGACTCTGCCCGTTTAAAAAAAAAATCTGCAATCAACTTATTTTTTTTTTCTTCACGGCCCTGGATAGCATTTCATTTGACTTCTTATTGTACACAATATGTACCGGTACTGGTCCTGGCGACAGTGTTACGTTGGTTTTTGGATGTTCTATTCACCCCAAGTTTTTTTTTTTTTTTTAAATCAGCATTTTAATTTTATAATACTCGCACAGAGTTTCTTTGTTAACCTTTTTTTTTAAAAAAAAAAAAATCTTCGTTCTTGTGCAGTTACTATACAGCCTTGTGCACAACAGGGCTCTGGCACCGTGCCAGTCGGGTATGAGGATGCTGGCATTGCATGGTGCTGCCACAAGCCAGGGCACGGTATGGATTTTTACAAAAATCATGAAAACAATGTGGCACGCTTTCATAACAGTGACAGAACAATGCAGCACGATGATGTAAACGTCGTGGAAACAAGGTAATTGCCAAGTGTGTGTGCGTGTGTGTGTGTTTTCTTTCAAACTCGCGTCTGTATTTTTTAATATTTTACACAATAAAAATTAAACCAGGACTATACAAAGAAGGATAGGAAAATGATGTCACAAGTGGGTGGAGTTAGTAAACAGTGGAGCATTTCTGGAGCCCGTAGAGCACTTCAACAGTACACTCGCAATGCTTTTAACGTGTTCACGCTTGGCCTGGCAAAATGTTTCTTGACATAATCAAGCATTAATTCACATAAATAACAGTCAGTCACTTTATATTAACGATATTTTGTATTGTTATTTTAAAAAATACCGGTATATCCTGGTGCTGCAACACAGCATCGCCGCAATGTATTCAGTACTGAGTGGGCGCCACAAATGGCGCCTGTAATTGAGTAGCAAACTGCATCACGGGATTGACTGTCCTATCCTTCTTTATATAGTCCTAGGTTTCCGCCCCCTCAGAATGCCACAAATACTGGCTGGGGATTGGTCAACAGCTGTTTTGGTCCCTCCTACTCCTGCAAAAATTCTCTCCGCCCCTTTCGCTAGTTTGGCTAGTTTTGGTTTTGTGATAAAGAAAATGTGATATGGAAGCTGGTGATATTATGGCATAAACACTCTTTCGCTTTAAACGATACAACCCATTAGCTACTGGCAGGGCCGCAGCCAGGAACTATGGGGCCCGGGACAAGTCCTATGAGAGGGCCCCCCTCTCAATTCAGCTAGTGCACCGTGCGCGCATGGACATAATTTAATTTAATTTAATTTCATTTCATTTAATTGTAATTTAACTTCTGAAGCATTTATTTTCATTTTGTTGCAATGCCACAAAATGTAATAGTCTCATGCATGAATAATAATAATTAACTATTCCTACCTGTATATTTGTCCTGTCTCATGCCTTGTCAATTACAGAACACACCGCCGTGCCTTCTTATTCGCAAAGTCCTGAATGATGTCTTTGAAGTCAATTTTGCCAGCAAGTTCGCATTCGATTGACAGAATGGCCAAGTTGTTTAATCGGTCCTGACACATAGTTGATCGGAGATAATTTTTGATAATTTTGAGTTTGCTGAATGCTCTTTCTCCCTCAGCAACCGTCACAGGTAGTGTGCAGAAAATCCTTATGGCGATGCAAATTTCCTCAAAAATACTTTGCAGTTTCATTTGGTATATTGCATTCAGAAGGTCCAAAGGCCTTAAATTGTTTTCAAATGTGGCGCAATAGATTTTATTCAGATGGTGAACTTCACTAACCAAACCATTTGTCAGATCCTGTGAATACTTACTGACTAGCTTTGCACATGACATATTGATGTCTTCAGCATTCATGCTCCTAAACTTCAGAATTGCCGCAAAGTCATCACAGATAGCCCTAATGGACTGAAATCGACTGCTTAACTGACTGATGATGCTGTCCACTGCCACATAATACACTGTATTGTGAAACGTAGTCTCTGTACTTTCACTTGTAACATCGTTTGCAGTTTCGTTGAGAAATCGCTTGCGCTTTCTTTGCCGGTTTAATTCGTAATTAAATACAGGGGTTATGTCCATTTGACTTGCCACTATTTTAGCCTCAGAAAGAATGGCATTCCACTCGTTTCTCAAAAACATCATCTCCTTTTGTAGATCGTTTATGTTGGCTGCTTCTGTGTCTAACAAAATCCCCGCAGATTGAAGAAGCGAGTTTTTCTCTTCAAAACTCTGTAGAACTTTAACCCAGAACGTGGCAAGCACAATTGCAGTGAAAGACTTGAAGTAGCTTTTCAGACCTTTTGCTTTGGACATAGCTTCATTAGACAGTTTGCTAGATTCAATGGTGCTATCTAGACTTGCAATAATGCTGGGAAGGTGTTTTGCAACAGGGCGAATTGCTTCGATTCAAGCACTCCACCTGGTTTCGCTCAAATGATGTAGAGAACAACTTGTTTTTTCTTTTAAAACAGCCCATCTTTCTGGACTGCCTCTGAAAAGAACGTATAGACGATTTATACAGCCAAAAAAAGTAGCTATTTCGGGGCACGTTTCAACAGCATGCACTCCAGCCAGATTCAGTGAATGAGAAGCACAAGGAGAGTATGTAGCAAGTGGGTTTTTTTCACTGATACGAGCTTGTACACCCCTTACTTTTCTGGACATATTGGCTCCGTTGTCAAAACCTTGTCCTCTGCAATCAGCGATGTCAATGTCATGTTTTTGCAATACTTGTAGCAGCATTTCTGCAATTTCCTGCCCACTCTTTTTTGCAAAATCAATAAACTCAATAAAACGTTCATTAATTTTCCATTCTGCGGCTTCTTTATCATTATGCACATATCTTAGGATAAGTACATTTTGTTCTGTATGGGAGATGTCTGGAGTAGCGTCACATATCGCAGAAAAATAAATAGATTCACTCCTCTCTGTCAGAATCGTGTTCAAAACATGCTGACCACATAATTCAATAAATTCGTTCTGACTTTCCCAGGATAGATAATGAGCTTGCATTTTCTCTCCCTTTTCTTGACTTTGTTTTACCCTTTGTAAGTGATCATGCATAACGGGGTGATATTAGTGCAATATTAGTTCAAGTACACCCAAGAAATTGCCATTGTGAACATCGTTAATTGTGGGGCAGCAGTGTGGAGTGTAGGTGCAGCAGTGTGGAGTAGTGGTCAGGGCTCTGGACTCTTGACCAGAGGGTCGTGGGTTCAATCCCAGATGGGGGACACTGCTGCTGTACCCTTGAGCAAGGTACTTTACCTAGATTGCTCCAGTAAAAACCCAACTGTATAAATGGGGAATTGTATGTAAAAATAATGGATATCTTGTAACAATTGTAAGTCGTCCTGGATAAGGGCGTCTGCTAAGAAATAAACTGCTTCCTCGAAATGACAAATTTCTAGATGCTAGAAACAACATTACATCCAAAAGTCTCTCTTGTAAAGCTCTGTTCTTTTGTATGTGATTGTATTTTCTTCTAAAGCTGGCTATCGATCCCTCTACCTTGCAAAGCCTGCTGCAGGTTTCTCCATTTCCAGTAACAATGCTGGTGCTGCCCACTCCTCTCATGCTCGGGAAGTTTGTTGTATAATTTGCGCCACTTTCCAGTTGCTGTATTGTACCCTTCTTTTCTGTACAGTGTGCTAGACGATTTTTTTCCCCCAGCTCATTAGAAAACAGCAAACAAGGGATACAAAATACGGCTCCTGTAATCTTGCTCAACGCTAACCAATCTCTCCTTACCTTCTCCCGGCCATTTGGCGATTTTGAATACAGAAGATACTCGGGGAATGACCGACCATCAGAATCTAATGGCATATATTTAGCTAATTCCATAAGGTCAGCCTGGCTTGTTTGATAACACCTGACGAAATTTTGCCTCTCAATATCAGTTATTCTCTCTGGCCACATACCTGGGACATCTGTGAAACACAGGACAGTCGCTGTTGTATGGGGATGGTCTGGGGATGAGTATTTTTCTTTTTCTTGCGTTGCGGGTGATTGAGCAGTGTCAGAGTCCAACTGAGTGCTTATGTCCGCACAGGTGATACTACTACTCATGGCATCCTGAGGATCGTCTGTTGCTGCGCTTTTCTCTTTTTCTTGCGGTGCCATTGACTGAGCAGTGTCAGATTCCAACGACGATAACAACGACAATATTTAAATCTAATGGTATTATTTAGAAGCAAAACATCTTGGCCCGGGGGAGGGGGGCCGCTGGCCAGGCCCGGGCCCAGGACAACTGTCAGGGTTGTCCCCCCCTGACGGCGGCCCTGGCTACTGGTACATCCCTAATTTTAAATATACAGTCGACTCCACTTATTTGCATATTGGATAACTGCATAAATTGCTTGATTGCATTGTATGCAGCTGGTCCCGTTTTTTAGTGCATCATTTGCTATGACTGTATGATACGGATAAATGCATATCGGCTAAATGCATAATTCAATTAATTGCATTAAACTGTGCGGTCCCAAAGTCCTTTTTACATTTAATTGTAATTTGAATAATTGCATAATAAGGGAAAAAGAAAGTTATTAATCTGTTCAAAACAAGTCATATATACATGTACGTATAGACATATTGTCATTGTATCCCGTTGTATTCCCTCACTATGGTTATGTGCACACTCCGGTTATGTGCATTAACTCACACCCGTTCCAAGCCCATGCAATCATGCAGAGTCAACTGTATACGACTACCTGCAATTCCAACTCTTCTATTAAGATAGTTACATGGAATGTTAAGGATTTTCAGAATCCCGTTTAAAGAAATGAGGTTCTTCTTTCTCTAGACAAAATTGTGACGTTGCTTTAATTCAAGAATTGCATCTTTAATAATGAAACTACAAAACTAAAAAGAGATGGGTGGCTTGGTGGCGACGTCGCCAGACCAGAATACACACAGACTCTCAGTACTGCAGGGTTGAGACGCAAATGTGCCAGTTATTTAAATATAAATCATAAACAAAACAAAACAAACAGGTTCAAGGGTCAAACAAACACTTTAAACAAAACAGAATATATATTTTAAAATACCGCAGTTATAAACCGAGCTGCCAGTTTCACATACTCAATACACAGCTTCACAAAAACTCCCCTAAACCCCAACGATATTTCTTATATACCCACTCAGCACACAAAACCCTCACCTTCACCAACATTAATTTTCAGCACTTTTTTTATTAACACCTGTGGCTGGAGCCTTAATTAATCATTTAAACAAGGTTGGCACGGGTAGAAAATCCAGAACTGGGTACCTGCTGTGAAAAATACCCGGGTACCCGGATCTTTTTCGGGTAATGATTTTAAGTGCATGATACATATGTAAATACTATATACAGTGCCTTGCAAAAGTATCACAGTGTCACAGCAAAGGGGGTGAATACTTATGCAATCAAGACTTTTCAGTTTTTTATTTGTAAATAATTTTGAAAAATATGTAGATTTTTTTTCCCCACTTCGACATTATGGACTATTTTGTGTAGATCAGTGACAAAAAATCCTAATTAAATCAATTTTAATTCCAGGTTGTAACACTACAAAATGTGGAAAAGTCCAAGGGGGGTGAATACTTATGCAAAGCACTGTATATATTATATATTAGCTCAAAGAGCCAGCTGCCCAACGTTTCGATATGTTATACATATCTTTCTCAAGGGAGCACAGTACATATATACATATATATATATATATATATATATATATATATATATATATATATATAGATATATATATATATATATAGATATATATATATATATATATATATATATATATATATATATATATATATATATATACTGTGACCCAGAGATTCGCCACACAGGCTCGCTTGGGTTCTTTTCCCTTCCAAATCACAACCCAAAACACAGAATTTGAAAGAATAAGCGCCGACGCGCACTTTTAATTATACAAAATAAATAAAACAAAACAAACACCTAGCTCCTTCGGAGCACTAACTAAACATTCACCAGGAACCTACTCTAACAAAGCCAGACAGCTAAGCTGTTTACCGGCTGAAACAAAAACACAGTTCAACACAAACACAACAAAAAGGTTTCACAGTACCTTTTGTATTTTACAGTTGAAAACACTATCAACCAGGCCCTGCACACAGCAGCACTGAACAGACTGCTTTCTTTAAATACCCTGCACCTGGCTCTAATTTACAATATTAGCCAGGTGCAGGTGATTATTAAACAATAAAACAATTAAATTAGGGCTTTTCAGCCCATGTCCTTCTGGGAGGTGTAGTCCTGTGTTCTCTCCGGACTACACTTTCTTTCAATATATATATATATATATATATATATATATATATATATATATATATATATATATATATATAGTACACATACATTTAGTCCCTTCAGATCTGTAGACTTGTGTAACCTTTTTCAGTACTGGAAACATCAACATAAAAATAATAATAATAATAATAATAATAATAATAATAATAATAATAATAATAATAATAATAATCTCTGTTTAAATAGTTATTAATGTTAAATGCACTTCATGCAGCAGGATTCTTTGTGACATATATTGGCCATATTCTGCTGCTGTTGTTGTTGTTGTTGTTAACATGGCTGTTATGTTCAGTTTTAAAACCAATGCAGTAGTACAGCACTGCTATTATGTTATGGACTGTCGCAATAGCTGCCAGCTGGGTTTTGACATCAGTTGCAAAAGAGTTAGTGGGACATGTGCGTCTGTTTGGTTGTAACAATAAAGTGCCATTCCTGATCCACTAAATTCTGTCTTGTGAATACATAACAATGGCATCCAAGCCAAGGAAATATTTCATTCAAAGGAGGAAGCACACTTACTTAATGTGCTCCACATTATTTTTTTTTTATTTTATTTATTTGCTTATTTATTTTTAAATAAAGGCTACTTATTTGATATTTTGGTAAGAAACTATATCTGCGCAATGAAGGTAAAGCATTCCGTATTGGAAGCCTGTGACAGAGATCGAATGATTCTTGGTGTTAGATCTCCCTCCCGACCTGCGAGGCAGCTGCATAAAGGGAACAGAATACCCTGGACTAAATGGCACTACAGTTTATTCCCAGGGTTAGGTGGAAGTCGGCCATCTAGAAAAGGGGCAAAGCTATGGTACCTGAACTCAATGACCCGGACGGGAAATGGCGTGGCATCCGCGGACTGGAGGAGCAAGGGGTCATGGGTGACGTTATACAAAGGGGATGTAGTGATGTGATCTGTTCCTTTGTGAATAGTTACGTTAAATGACCAGAAGGAGAACCTGTGCTGTGAAACATGAGTGTTTTGTTTGTTATTTGGACGGCTAACATGATCCGGGGCTGTCGCCAAAGGCCAGCACTAAACCCGGATCAACAACACTGCACTTTTGTTGTCACTAAAGAACTGTATTCACCACGAGCCCTAGAGCACGCACTGTTAGCCATCAGGCATTGTATTATACAGTTAAGCCTTCATTGCACCTGGATTATTGTTGTTTGTCTGATTATTTATCACCTGCACACTGTTAACCACTTTGCCATAAACCCACATGGTTATTATTAATGGATCACAGAGCTATCACTGACATAAACCATGTTATGTTGTTTTCTTTCCGATTTAGTTCCTGAGAAGAACAGTCGCCGCAGTTATTATAATTATTATTATTGAGGTGTACTTGCCGCTCGCTGTGTGTTATTGTTTTCTGTAAAACATTGATACTCTGTCAGTTAAGTTTTAATGTTGTCTTTATTACGCCAGCCAGAGGCCCGCACTTACAACTATATTGTCATATTTTCTACATTTTCTTTAAATTCTCAAATTAATAAATAGATACCCAGGTAGTAAAAAGAGACCTGAGTAACGTCGGGTAATTTAAAACCCGACGAGTACCTGGGTACCCGTGCCGACCTCTAATTTAAACATTTATTCAATTGACGGCTCCAGCCACATTCCCATGTGTGTTTGCAGGGAGGATTTTAACTCCCTCCCTGCCACCTAATACTCCCCACATATACACACCCATGCACTGGCAGGGCTTCTACCCTGCTGTGCTGCCACACATCTTTGGCAGGGGAGGCAATTAACCTTTCCCTGCCAACCCAAAACAACAGCACAAACAAAATGCATTTAAATAATAATAATAATAATAATAATAATAATAATAATAATAATAATAATAATAATAATAGGGAATTCTGAATTCTAAATCTAGAGGAGTTATCATTTAAATTCACAAAATAGTTAATTTTAATCTAGGTGATACAACTCAAGATGAAGCGGGAAGGATCATAGCAATCAAGATTAAGGTAGGGGGTGCTGAATGGAATTCGGTCCCTCTATTTGTGGGAAGATAGTTTTGGATGAACAACTAGATAGATAAATAAAAGCACAACAAATCTTTCAAGATCCTCTAGCGCGTTAGGTAATTGGGTTTAACTGATGTCTGCAGATTACTTAATCAGATGGGAATAGATTATATTTACACTGTCAAATCCTTTTCCAGAATTGCCATGATTTTAACTTCAAAATCTGTTATTAAAGATGTGCTAAGTTCTAAGATTGATGCAATTCATATATCAGACTGTGCTCCAATGTCTATATTATTTTCACCATCATCATCAATACATAAAAGACAATCATGCTGGAGATTTAACATTTCCCTAATTAAAGATACAGGTTTTACAGATAAAGAAATTAAATAATTTCTGCCAATTAATAAACATCCTTCCGTGTCCCCTGACATTTTGGGGGAAACTCAAAGCTTTCCTAAGAGACAGATATTATTCATCAATAAAAAAGAAACAAATCAATGAATTAAAAGAACAAATAAAAAAAAATAGAAGTTATATTTAGGTAAGATTATTCTTCAATTAATAACAAGAACGTACTGTAACTAAAACTACATTTTCATAAAATAATCTCCCTAAAGAGGTATTCATAGCTACTGCACTACTGCACAAATGCACTTATTGTATTGTATGTATTTATATTTATTGTACTGTCTTTGAAATGAATGCAAACACAATTCACAAAACATACCTTTAAATGTAACAGATTTTAAACAGGCCACTGTTTAATATTTGAGAATATACTTCAGACGCACGGAAAACAAGTGTTACCAAATAAATAAATAAATAAATAAACGGCTTATACTACTAAAATGTGTGTTTACTAAACAATTGGTTTACAGTATAGCCAACTCAGTGCTCATGAAGTCAAGTTTAGTCGGCAGCTTTGACATAAATGTAATTTAACCGCTGTAATATTTCCCGGGGCTGAAACCCCAAAACACTGATAACAAAATGTACCGAACTTTATAACTTTTTAAAATATATTATATAAAAAGCAATATATATTATATTTAATGCTTTTGGTAAACAGACAAGCTAAACGTGATTACAGTAGGATTTTTTTTACAATTTGTAAATCATAAATTTAAATGGTTGAAAAATATAACAGAATATAGAATGTGAATACCATTATTGGGCAAACAAATATTACAGCAGAATTAGAGTATATTTAACCTGCATTTTATTTAACATAAATGTTGTATTCGTGGACGGGATTATGCTGTGCTGCAGTTGTACAAGTTAAATGCTTAACAGCTGCAATGTGCGTTTAAGATGTCATTAATGTTTCAGTCCTTTAGTTAAATGTAGGCCTACCCGCACTCGACGCTTTGTTCAACATCGTTAATAATAATAATAATAATAATAATAATAATAATAATAATAATAATAATAATAATAATAAATAAATAAATAAATAAATAAATAAATAACAAGTGAAATATTCCATTTATTAAATTAAAGCATCCCTAGGTTTCAAATACGTTGCAATTCTAGATAGTGATTTATCGCACACAGACGAAAATTAATAATATGTACAGAATAATAAATGCAAAACTTACTTTTAATATAGTGCAGTACTTGTCCCCAAAACACTCAAGTACTGTACAGCTTCTATGTTTAAATGATATTGCAGTTTTACTCCAACCGTCTTTTCTGTATAGCTAATGCTAAAGCTAATGTAAACAGAAAACAAAGTCTGTGTTGGTTCCGTTTCCAAGTTCAAAATCGATATCAGAAACCTAAACTGGTATCCGCCCAGATCTCCAGGCAGTACAGACAGGGTCATTCTTCAGAGCCGATTCCATTACCTCGGTTACTTTTGTTCGTCTGTCACAACAAGAGTGAAAGCAGCTATTTGTACCGTCCCCTCGCTCCCACCGCTCAGCGACAGCGAACCTAGCACAACCCCAGGAATGCAGGGACGCTACCAGACACACAGAACAACGAAGGGCTTTTTTCTGTCTGGAGGTCAGGCTTTCTGTAAGAATAGCTTTAGTTTTAGTCTGTATCACCACAGCTTTAGCAGCGTCTTTAATCGGCACTAGACTATAGCAGCTGCTGTTAAAGACGAAGAGTATTAAAGTTCAGATGAGGTGAACTGCGAAGGAGAGTGAACACATTAGCAAACGCCACATACTCTTGACAGATCGGAACAGCGTTTACATTTTAGAATAAATTATTCTAAGTGTTCGAAAAAGCTACCGCGATGAGATTTACTTTCCTGACACAAAACAGATGCTTGCGTTCAGAACATGTAGTTATTTTCTGATTGTGTTCTATTTGTTCCATGATCCCTGCAAACAAAGTTATCGTTTGTGAACTTATTTATGACCTTATGCTACATTTAAACTGTTCAGTGCAATTGGGTGTCACAAAAAAACAAAAGAAAAAAATATATGAACAAAGTACAAATATACAAAATATGTGTATTTTTGGTTTGGAATTAGAACACACATTTCTTTCTGTATGTGATACCGAGCTGGTATATAGTAATAATGTATAGCAATGTAATGGAGCAGAGTCCCTCATGACCACTTGACCAAAATAATAAGCAATTACACATTTAAGGCCTGTAGTTATAACAATCACTTGACTTTAGAATTGTATTGTAAGGGAACTTTAAATTGATTATTTTATTCTTAAAACTGCATAACAAGTTCTTCAACCAGCCTAGTCTCCTGAACCAGTGACCAACTGAAAAGCAGCACAACTACCACCAGCTCTGAACACGTCAAACCAGCAGGCCAGCATTGCTGGAAATTATAATATGGTCATCCAGTAACCTGCAGTATTTAGTCTCATAATATGCACTGAAAGTTTGCAACAAAAGCAAATAGCAACCACACACTTAAATACATAGGCACATACTGCACAGGCAATAAATTGTATCTTTTATTGGGAATACTGTATATTAGAATAATTTCCACACATGTGGAAAATAGATAATTACAAAAATAATGAAGCAGTTGATTTGATTAGCACAAAAGTGGATTAGACATGTCTAAACTGCAATTTCGGTCTTAGTTTTGTCACTAAGATTAGTCTAATGAAAGTTAGTCAGTTGTATAAAAAGTTAGACATATATTGTTAGCCTACAATATTAGCCTCCTCCGCCCCAGGCTGACTCTAATCCTAGGTCTTTGTAACCCAATGTTGTAGCTCTACAAGCATTGCCGCAGAAAAGAAAGAGTTTTTAAAGGCAGGAAAAATCCCCTGGAGGTTTATTCTGACACAGAGATAATCGAAAGCTTACATCTGCCGAGACATACAATCATAAAATTATTTGAGGAATTAAAAGGACAAACTGAGGCCTGCTACAGGTAGAATCTATAGAGTCCCTGAGGTGTTACACATTTGTTTGGCTCTGAGATTCTATGCAGCTGGGTCTTTTTTTAAATTCTGTAGGGGATTTTTTTGGGGTCTGCATAAATCTACTGCTTCAAGAATAGTTTCTCAGGAACTTGCAACTAAATGAACACCCTTTCCACTGGAGTTGTCTACATTAAACAGCACAACAGCTGTTTTTTTTTTGTTGCTATTGCTGGTTTTCCAAATGTTGTGGGAGCAATTGATGGGACACATAAAATTGCAAGCTCCTTCTGCAAATGAGCGTCTCTCTGTCAATAGAAAAGGTTACCACAGCATAAATGTTCAAATGGTGTGTGATGCTAAACTACAAATTATCAGCTGTAGCTCGCTGGCCTAGAGGTACTCATGACTTACGTATCCTAAAACATTCTGCTATATGTGAGGCTTTTGAAGATGGTGCAATAAATGACCTTCCCGGAGACAGTGAATATGAACTAAAGCCTTGGCTACTTACACCATTCATCAATCCAGGAAGATCATATGCGTTACATGTCCTCATATGGCTCCAGACTGAGTTCGTAGCATTATTTGTGCTCTTGTTGATCTGCATAACATAGCAAGGTAAAAGCTGGATTTTTGCAAATTAGTATATTGTAGTTATAGTGTTTCATTCCCTTCAATCTAGGATTAAAGTTGCCTTGGATTATAAAGGTACATTGTTTAAATTTAACTCAAAATAAGATTAGTTTGACATAATTGTGACCGATTTATTTTTCTGTTTGCTTAGGATTTATTTTTCTTTAACACTAAAGACAAATACGTAAACGTGTATCATCATTAACCCTTTTTAGTGTTACTTAAAAGAGCTTTTGAACCTTTTGCAATGATTTAAGTTAAACTTCTTTTTTTCAGAATAAATGGTACCTTGTACCATATGTCATTTCTTACTTATTTTATATAATGTTTTTATAATTCATGTAAGATCAGGAACAAAAAAAAAATACTAAAAGCACACGTCTGAATAATGAACTAACAAGAAATATTGTGCAATACACAGGGTGTATCATTTTACATAGTGTGGTTAATGTTGCCAGAACAGCATACTAAACTACTGTCTACAGTAATGTTAGGGTACTCTGCCTTCCAGACCCAGAGGGACCAGAGGGACCTGAAGCTCCTTTGAGTCCAGTGGATGATATAGCAACCGAGTAGCAGGGAAACCTCCATAATGAAGGCTCTGGGACATACATCAGACAGCTGATTGTGGATAAATATTTCTATGAATAATCACTAATAAAGTTATTTGATAAATTTGGAGTTCATTCCAGTGATCGGGTTGTCTGATCTCATAATTTACTTTACCAATTGCCCGAGTCACCTCATGTCTCTGCCACTTAGCAAAAAATTTAGATTCCCATGTGGGAACTAACAACAGTACTTTGTCTCACGGTCGTAAGGTCTGAATTCTTGCTTTTTTGTTGTAGTGTTGCTCCTGGCGATGCTGAGCCAGTTTTAGGTTCTCTTGTGCCAAATGAACAACCAATCCCTGGCAGTCTCTCAAAAGTAGTAAGATACATTTTTGGAATCATTAGTTTGGTCTTCCCACCCCTCTCTTACAAGATCGAGGATACCTTGCGGTTGTCTCCTGTACAGCAATTCAAAGGGTGAAAACCCTGTTGAGCTCTGCGGCACCTCTCTCACTGCAAAAAGGAAGTAGAGAAGAAGTTTCGCCCAATTTCTCTGCTCTTGATTGACAAATTGCCTCAGCATCTGTTTTAAAGTCTGGTTATTATTATTATTATTATTATTATTATTATTTATTTCTTAGCAGACACCCTTATCCAGGGCGACTTACAATTGTTACAAGATATCACATTATTTTTTACATACAATTACCCATTTATACAGTTGGGTTTTTACTGGAGCAATCTAGGTAAAGTACCTTGCTCAAGGGTACAGCAGCAGTGTCCCCCACCAGAGATTGAACCCACGACCCTCCGGTCAAGAGTCCAGAGGCCTAACCACTACTCCACACTGCTGCTCTGCTGCGGTTAAACCGTTCCACTAGTCTGTCCGTTTGCAGACAATAAACAGAGGTCCTAATATAAATGCATTTTTAACAATTTAATCACTTGATGTGGACAATTTGACATAAAGTTAGTTCCTTGATTGGTCAGAATCTCTTTGGGAATCCCTACTCGAGATATAGTCGGTGCTGCCTAATCAGGATACTGATAATCGGGATGTCTGCTTAAATGATGTCTGCTTACAACTGGGAGACGGAGATCACTTTTCACTGTGACTTACGTAAATTGCGTAAACCACTAACTCTGACGATTGCTGATGCACAAGTGGATCTCAATGTCACTGCCCCTGGATATCGGATCATTATTCTGCTCCTACTCTAGGTCAACATTCCGGTCCCAGAACTTTGCGCAATAGAATCTTCTGCTGCCACAATGGCATTATGGGAGACTGGCACTACTTTCTCAATCATTATTTGTTTAAACTATGGCCAGTCTTGACCCAGAATTACCAAATACAGTAACCTTTCTGAGACAGCCATGGTTACGCAGCCTGTCCAACTTCCAACAGTCAAATATATTTTCATGGTGGGATATGTCTTAGTTTCCCCGTGGATACAGGAGATAGGCATAGTTCCCTGTGCCTTCCAAGACACTCCCACCAAAAGAGCAGTCCTGATTAAAGTCTGCCCGTATTCTGAGTCCACTAATGCATGGGTACTCACTCCACTGACCCTTATATCAACAATGCAAGGTCCCTCCCAGCCATTTCCCCAAGACTTACCTTCCTCCAGTGTCAGGAATTGGGAGGCCACGTCACACTCCATGGCTGCGGCCAACCTCATGTCACCGGTAATGTAATAAAAACTCATGGGATTGTGCACACAAGTAATCAAAGTACGATTTCACAGTCATGACTGATTTAACTGTTTGAAGTGAGAACCTTTTCTTCTCATGAGTCCACAGTGCGTTGACAATGGACTGATAGAAGTCTACATTTTTGCATGGCACGTTTTCTTGCTCGAAGTGTACAAATATGTCTTTCTACTTCTCTGCACCATTCTTCTGCCTTTTTATCCACAAATCTCTTGATGTCTGAGATTTCATCAAATACTTCACTTTCATCAACTGTCAACGTACTACTCTGATACGTGCTAATGAACTGCAGGCTATCGGAGACGTCATTCCACTCAATTTCTATCTTAAGACTAATCCACATCAATGGTTTAAACTCTTTATACGGGTGCACCCATTTCTCAATGTACTGGATACAGCAATCGAAAAAATCTGTAACAAGGTTTTCAAATTCTGATTTCATTATTTCACCACTGGCTATTACATTTTCCAAAAATCTGTGACTTTCCTTATTGGAAAAACAGCATTTTTACGCTCATTTAGTTTTCAAAAATTCCTGCAATTCGTGTGCTGCTTCAACTGCAGAAAATGCATCTCTCTAAAATTTTAATGGTTGAATTGTACAATTTAAGCTGCTCTTGCAGAAAATTGAGCCACATAAATGCAGTGGGATCACTGAACAATTTTACAAGTGTAATAGGAGCCGTTTCTTTAGATAAAAAATATGATTTGAGAGCCTCAAAAAGGTCAATAATCCTTTCAATAGCTGGCAGTAATGACTGATCCTTTCAATAGCTGGCAGTAATGACTAATCCTTTCAATAGCTGGCAGTAATGACAAGAACCAAGTTTTGCTATGGCCTAGCAAATTCTGATAATCCGTTTCAGTGAAATCACTTTCTACCCTCACTGTGCAAATGTAGAAATATTGAAAAAGTTTGCATGCAATTGATTCCATATCTACAGGTAAATGGTCTCCGGCAGTCTGTATGCTATTATGTAGAATATGGGCCACACATCTAATTCCAAGAAGCGGTCGATTTACTCGTTCCATCAGTCTTGTGAATACATTGTTTTTCCCCCTGCGTTCAGCACCTCCAAAATTAGCGGAGAGGGCAATAACTTTGTCCAGCAGATGGAATTTTTGTAGCACTCCAACAACATGATCAGTCGCGACAGCTGCGGTTTCTCCAGGGAGGTTTGTGAACTCTAGGACTCGCACATGCACACCATGGTTCGGTACAAAATAGCGAACAACTACGGTTACGACTTTCAAGGCTTTCTGGTTGCTTGCATCAACAAACACTGAAATTAATTTTTCTTCCTATAGTTCTTTGGGTACCATCTCTATTGCATAAGGCGTGAATACATTAACAACGATAGATTCTGATTTTGTTTGGGCGCATGTGAATTTTTGTTCATAGAACTTCCTAACCAGTCCAGACGCTCAGTCCATGGATTGGAAGCTATTGTGGTGATATACTGTATGATAGGCAAATGAAACCTTCTTCAGCCATGAGGTCTAGCTCCTCCTGTCCAGCTTTTTTAGCAGTAAAGAACCGATTTATTTTTTGGCTTGAAGTTGAGCACCTACTTGTAGTTGCATCCTTACGTTTTTTTTTTATTTTTCGTGATCTCTGATATAGGAGCTGCCACCATGTTCCACAGAAAACACTTTGTTGCACACTGAACATTCAACTCTGCTGTCACTGCCTTTACTTTTCCTTAGATAAGGGAATTCTTTTTGCAAAGACTCTTTAAACGTACACTTTTGCTTACTTGTTTTTTTTTCAAATATGAAAGGGTTCAAAATGAAAGACACAGCCTTGATTCATACACAATAACCACACTGAAAACTGTAACAAGCGCACCAAACTAAGCTGCTTAAAGCTTAGAGGCTAACATTGTTCACGTGGCATCAATATTGCACATTAATGGCTGTAAATGATAACTTCTCTTCCACTGTGTCATACACGCTCAGAAATTTAAAGTATCTGTTCTGATGTGATATCTATCGACCAATAATAGCATCCCAAAAACCTTTGGGAAACCGGGACAAGGGTCTTTATTTCAGGACTGAACCTACTCTTTATTCTAACTTTATTAGAATAAACTATGATGGGCTTCTGTTTTCTTTTCTCTGTTGGCCAATGGAGAAAATGCGTTTAACAGTCAAATTGGGATAAAACGTTAAGAAGAGATGAAAAGTGTCACAATACAATAATACGATTATACTGCTGCTGGGAGCTTAAAGGGATCCCAAGCCCTCTGTCTTTTTTCTGCTTCCCCAGTTTTTTTTGACCACCAGCCGCCACGGATACAAATGGTCGGACAGATAACCTATATAGTCTAATACTCTCAATAAAGTGCTACTGATTGTCCTTAGCAAGTTAACACAATTTGATAACATTACAGTTTTACATTATACATATAGAGAACTGCTTGTCCAGCTGAGATTATTGACATTCCTTAACCACAAATTATTGAGTGTATCACAATCTGGGGCTATATGGAGGATGTCTAAGACACACTGTAGCACAAGCTCTTGAGAGGTCACTGTCACTGACATGCTTGTTCTTCTTGTGCAGTGTGGTTATAAAGTCATTGCTAAACAGCAATGGTAGGGAAAAGGTATTAGTGCCACAGAAACATGATCTGCTGCAAGCTGTCACAAATTCCAATATGGTCCACAGGGAGTGCTGTTTTCCATATTAAGATGTTTCAATCCATGGTGTTTGATGTAATTTCCATTAGCTTCAATTCGGCATCTATTCCTGGTATTATATTGTAATCGAAGCATCATCACTGCAAGGGCCTCTAAAATTTACAATGGTCCAGTGGTTAAAGAAAAGGGCTTGTAACCAGGAGGTCCCCGGTTCAAATCACACCTCAGCCACTGACTCATTGTGTGACCCTTAACCTCCTTGTGCTCTGTCTTTCGGGTGAGACGTAGTTGTAAGTGACTCTGCAGCTGATGCATAGTTCAAACACCCTAGTCTCTATAAGTCACCTTGGATAAAGGCGTCTGCTAAATAAACAAATAATAAATGTCAGTCTCAGTCAAAACTCTTCTAGTACAAGTTTTTTTTTTACAACCATGGTCTACCTTGTTCAATTGAACCGATAAAACATGATGTCATCCTAAATTAGTTAATTATTGCATTTATCAAAACTGGAGTGGAATGGCATTAAGGTCCAAGAAGTCCCCTACTGAAATGTCTACTTAGGGTCGGAGGCGACAGTTTTTGAGAATTGTGAACACTGAAATCTACACTAGACTTCTATCCTGGGGCCAATGCAGTACCCAAGTAGTGGGGGAGGTTGATCCATGGTTCACATTTTATAATACATTTCAAGTTGCTTATAACTCCTTCCATCTGAAGATTTCCCCTTACTGAACCAACTCTCTTTTAAGACCATGTCCCTTTATATAAATGTTCTATTTTTATTTCTTATAATATAATATTACTTTAAAAAGATTAGCAGTATGTTATTAGATTACATTTACCTGATACAGTATTCCAAAAATATATATATATGTTTGATGTGTTAGGTTTTTTTTTGTTGTTGTTATTAACTGTGAATAAAAATGACAATTTAGTTTTCAAAAATACAGAAAATATAGCTATATTATACTATTGCCTGTGGAGTGTATTATGAGTATGTCACCAGATATTTTGCAAGTTTGTATTTCTGTAGACTAGAGCAGAATAATGAGGAATATGTGAACTGACTGGTTTGTGTAGCATTTGAATCCCATTCAGTAAGCTTCATAATGAATTTCTTACTGAATGTCGACAATATGCAAAAACAAAAACAAAAACGTCTGGAAAAACAAAAGAGAAAATCCAATTTATATACATTAAAAATGCTTTTCTCATGCTCCTGCCCCCCCTCCCTCCTGCATATCCTTTTTCGGTTTCAGTTCTGATTAGGTAATTAAACAGTGTGCTTCTCAGTTTCTGCAGCACGACGGGAGGACTCCTCCCTGTTATCAACTCCAATTACTGGCAGCAAGGGCAGCAGATGAAGGATTATCCCCTTGCTGAGCTACTGCAACTCCAGAGCATAATCTTCAATTAGCTCAATTCATGGCAGCACACTGGTGGGCCTGATTCTACCTTTCCCACGACTCACACAGACAGCCTTTCTTTAGCACCCTGGCGCTGCACAGATGGTCATGGGCTGTCTCTCCCAGAGTTCAGTGCATCTAGCCCCTGCTTACCTTATGAGGGTGAGAAACAAAGCCAGGAACCAGCAAGCTCTTTACAGTACCTGTTCATGTGCCCCCCAAGGAAGTGTTCTTTTTTTCTCTTTGAAAGAGAACTGATTCAAGGAGGCAGGGGAATAGGTGGATAAACAAAAAAAGAGAAAAGAAAACAAGAAAGCCAATCCCGAACTATAAAGAAGTAATTTAATTCTCACATTTAAATCATTTAGCATTTAAATATGAGCATATATTATGTGCTCAAGCAGCATGTAGACAAACAAAAGCGAGCTACATGGGAATGGGAATGGGAATGCTTAATTACTGTGAAACATTATGTTAATTTAACCTTTCTGTCTTCTGTCCATGGGTGCTTTTTTAAATGCCTAGGATAAATCAGAGAACATTGGTTTTGTTTAATTTGTAATATCTAATATTGTGTGCTGTGTGATACACCTCATTGCCAAGCTGTACTGTAAGAGTTCATATTTCAGAATATTAAAACAAAGTTATGTACATTGCGTGTTTGATGAGATATACTTAAAATGTGCTTCCTGGCACTGCATTTTATGGAATATATATTCTGGAATATTCCCTTTACATATTTGTTTTAAAAAATATAATTAAACATTTTCAAAGTCACCTAAAATCTGAAAGATCAGAAATGATTATATATAATTGATTTATCCTTGATGGAATTATTTTCGTTATGCAAACTGAGCTCATGGATATTCCATACGCTTTATTCCCAGAGCTCCGTTTATTAATTTATGAGGAGTTTGCGTGGAGATGTGTTTCAGGGTTGTGGATATACCCCTTGAATTCATTACTCGCTCATGTATTATTCACAGTGAATGCATGTGGAACTAATGCAACTTATTTTAAAACCGTTATTCATTATTTAAACAACAAAGAAATCATTGATACAAAATCTTAAGGATCCCTTTGGAATTCTAATTTGAGGTTTGTCCATTGTACTTTTCAATTAACAAACACAAGGGGCAGTTTTGTTTTTCAAGTGTGTTTCTGTTGACCTAATTTTAAAGAAAGCATGGCCTCTACATTGATATACAATTAATTGGTTGTTCATGCCTCTATTTGAGTTCCTGCAGACAAGTTTGTCTAACCTGTAGACAGCTCCTGAACAGTAGCCCTGTTCTCTTGAGATCTTGTTTTCAAAAGGTATTCTAGGATACAGACTTGCAAGATAAGTGACACTGTATCAATCAGTATGTGAACAGATTAAGGTTAAACTAAAAACACTGCTAATCACTTTACACTCTAAATCATATACAATTTAATTGCTAAGCTGTGTTATAACTTTAAACTTTAAGGCTGATCAACGTTAGATTTTAGGAACTACATTACTTTTGCCTGTATCTCATGTTGTCCATATCCTTTAAACATATCCTAATTGTTTTGATATTTTTTATTAAGCACATCATTGGCCCAATTTTGACCACAGTACAAAGCAATAATACTTTTACTTGAATACCTTGAGAACGTCTTGTCGAAACGTTCTTTCAGTATTTCTAAAAGGCACTAACGTCAATGTAAAGGTCATTTGCGCATGATTGCGTGGGCGCAATCAGACTTTGTCCTCTGAAGTAATTTTAGTACCATGCTTTGCCCCAAGTTTTTAAGCTTTGCCCCAAATAAATGCTCTTTATTTAAGTGACTACAGTATTTGTAATCTAAATGATCCACTCCTGTAAGCAGCAGGTCTTTGTTTTGCATCAATACTGGTAACACAAAACATTTTTTATTCTATAAAGCTCATGCTTCATACCTGCATGAAGTAATTAATTCCAAACCAATTTCTTTTACTATAAGCACAATTCCATTTGGTGTCAGGTTTCAATATGCACAGACATTCTGAATAATCAGACATTCAAAAAATAAATGCATATACAAAATGAAAATGCTTAGGAATAAATTACTTACATCAAGTATTAGGTATATATTATACCTATAGGAGGCTGTGTGGTCCAGTGGTTAAAGGAAATGGCTTGTAGCCATGAAGTCCTCGGTTCAAATCCCACCTCAGCCACTGACTCATTGTGTGACCCTGAGCAAGTCACTTAACCTCCTTGTGCTCCGTCTTTCGGGTGAGATGTAATTGTAAGTGACTCTGCAGCTGATGCATAGTTCACACACCCTAGTCTCTGTAAGTTGCCTTGGATAAAGGTGTCTGCTAAATAAACAGATAATAATAATAATAATTGTGTTATACTTTTTTGTTATACTGAAGTTTCTGAAACCACATTTGATTATACACATACAGGGCCCTATTCAGCAAATATATGCGCAGCCGCTTCTGCTCAGGCAGAAATGACAGCGTTAGCGAACCACCACGATAGCGCATGAAAACATGATTTAGAAGTTGGGTCTCATGCGTGGGCTAACGCACATCAAATAGCGAATCATGTGCCCAGCCAATCAAAGCACAGTGGGGGGAGTAAGGTTACAACCAATAAGGATTCAACATTCCCTTTAAGAGCACCTGTGCATCTGCGATAGCGAACGGAGGGTATTTTGAAACCAAAAAAAAAGAAGGAAGACGACAAAAGCGCAGGCAAACAGTGTGCTCTCCGCATGTCTCCTTCCAGGTCAGCCTGAAGCAGGTGGCAGATGTCAGTGATTGTTTGTCTGTTGAGGCAAAATTGCTGCATACATTGTGTGTCAGACAGGCTCAGAATAGACAGATGACTTCTAAATATTTGGGAACGTCTACTCCTCCTCCTCTCTGTTTGTCTGGCCACATAGAAATCCAGTGCACACTCCATATTTCTTTTCTTTCTCTTCTTCTCTCTCTTTTCTTTGCCTGCTTCCCTGGTAGTTTCACCGATATTTATAGTCAACCATGTAATTTGCGAAGAGTTTAGACCTGATTTTCACATGTCAGTTGAAATGCAAATGCTAACACTGTTGATGGTTTGCTAAATCGCTACATGTGTATGTAAATGAGGACACTCCCCTAAAGTTCAGCCCAGCGCTAACCCTGACTTGCCGGGTGGGCACTAAAACACGATTGCTAAATCACATAGGTGGACAAAGTCTGTTTGCCCACATGTGCGCCTGACTCTGGTGCACTAACTGTCCGCAAAAGTGTTTTGCGATTGCCTTAGGAATTTGCGAACATTGCTAAATAGGGCCCACAGTTTCCAAATGTTGTAACAAAAGATACCAAAGTGGGATATTGCTGTTAGAAAAATAATGAATTCTTTTTGTACCTCAAGCAGACTAAACTATCATATAAATGAGGGTAAAGTGAAGCAGAGATGTGCATACAAGCACCTGCCAATGGAGAGCATTGTATTCATCTTATATCAAGGTACTGTAAATCTGCTGTCTTGCCTGTCTTGACTGAAACTGACTTCTAACCGGTTGAGGCATTTGTTTTACAAATCAGTCACGTGAGGGCCAGCATATTTACACAATAGTGTATTTTTAAAAAAAATATCCAACTTGTGTGCAGTCTTTGGAAAAAGAAATTGAAATAATTGTTCTAGTAGCACATTATAATTATATGATTTATAAAAGTGATACATTTGCTTAAAGCAAAACTGAGGTTAAAAAAGAAACAAACCTGCAGCAGTTTAGTTTTTATAGTTATAGAATGAGAAACATTTTTCTTTGTATAGCAAACTAAAAACATGCCATATTGTGTACTATTGAGTCATGAATAGCAATAAAAAACATTATTAACTACACAATGAGCAGCTTTTGTTCACCATTATACATGTGTAAATTATTCTGTGTAAAAATCATTAACACCGATGCTGAGAATATGTGGGGAATTAATGGCGAAGTGATAAGAACAAAACTGGCTTTGTTCCTGTATATAAAAGCAGAGCGGCCTTCAGGACCTGTTCTTTATGTCTGGCCATAGAAATACCCATTCATTCTCCATTCAAAAGCCCCATGACAGTTCCATATGAAAAAAATAAACTCATTAGATATGAGCAAGGCTGCTTTTTTAATGTAAAGCTTAAAGGGGACTAAAGGGCTGTGGCAGGAAAAGAAAAGGCCCCTACTGTTACAAACCAGGGCATTGGAAACCAACAGGCATGGGGTTTTTCCCGCACAAAATGCCCTTTTTGGTTATCTCTTTGTGACCTGACAATGAGAACAGGGAGGCTGGAGGTCGCAGCAGCTTTAAGAGCTGGTTTATTTTGTTCTGTACATATTTAAAGGTGGAGACACTGAAGGGATTACATGTGTGTTAATAACAGAGTAAACCTATACAGAAAGCTGGACTGTCTTGAATTAACAACAAAGGTTACTTCCCCTTCTTGCTTTGAGTGTATTCTTTAAAACCTACAGAAGAGAATGATGGTACAAGAATGATGTTCATTAGTTATACGCCTCAGTACAACATTACAATTTTATATGCTTTTTTTAAAGCTATTTTCAAGATCAGACAACTTTAATTTTAACAATGGTGTCAGACATCACAGTCCAATTCATAGACATTTAAGTTAGTAATTCAATGAATATAGCAAGATTTGCTAAAATGAATGGCATGCAAAATAAAAATAGTTTTTTTTCATCTGCCAATTCTATGCTCCTTACTGGGTATGATGGAGCTATTGGATTTGGGGGTTAAGTGTTATAAGATGCTCGATACGCCAGCACACTCAGAACACTATGATAGTGTTTCCAGCCTCAGCCATGTCAACTTCAAAATGGACTTACAATCTCCTCAACAAAGCCAACAAACTTTATTTAATTTATCAACAAAATAAGTAACTGAAAGTTAACATATTGTGTATAGGGCTCTTAATTACAAAAAGTATCTAGGATTTCATAAATTACATTTGCATCTATCTTACTTTAAAAAAAAAATCACATCCTCCATTTCAAGAATGTTAGTAAAATATAGTGAAGCAAAACTCCAGGTGAATCAATTTGACATGACATGTCAACTCTCAAATTGATTCAAGATGTAGATCTAAACTAAGCAAATTTACTGTCATATATTTGAACTTTCAAAGAGTTCTCACAACGACACTGTATTTTTTAAACAGTCATGCTGTTGAAGTTCGCCTCCTCATCTGTGTGGTGACAGTCAAACTGTGCCAATTGCTCATCAACAGCTGAGTGAGATCATCTAAATACATCAAGTCTATAAATGTTGTATAGTAAATACAGATTAGTCACACACCGCACAGGCAACATGCTAACCTTGTCAGAAAAAGCCCTAAGTATAGTAACAGTATAGCTAAGATTGGGACACTGATACAGCGCTTGCCATTATACAGAATAATTGAACTGGCTCTTCAAAGCAACAAGCTCTGGACAATTATGACAACAGTGATGACAATATATCTGAGAGGAACAATGTCAAGTTGTGCTAATTGAATATACAAGGGTGTAAGGTGCTCTAGTGCTATAGCTGTAACACTCACCTTTTCATATTTAAAATCCGGTTGATCCGGTAATCTCTGCCTGGTGTCCTGTGAAGTGAAAGAAACGATGTTTTACAAAACAAGATCGATATATATATATATATATATAGTGTAGATATACACATACATACACAGTGGCGGAGGAACAGTCGGCACAGCCGGGCAACTGCACAGGGGCCCAAGCACTCAAAGGGCCCTAGAGAGGGGTCTTTGCATGGAGGCTGGTATGTTTTATGTTTCATTGGTGTGTATTTTGAACTCTGCGACCACTTGTACTTTAGCCTAGTGGTCTCTCAAGATTGCAAAACAGTTTCTACTGTCTTCATGGACGGTTTTGTGGTACTGTTCAGCAGTCTTTTGCAGTTATATTCTGTGTGAACAATTAATCCTGTAATTTACCAGTACACTTTTACGCAAATCGTCTGTTTGAAAAAAAAATGTCCTTGATATCTGTGATGATATCTGTGATATCAAGCACAGCATGACCAACAGGTTGCCACCAATTCCAGTATTATATGACACACAAAGAACAACATTGCTCTGTTCAGGGGAGCAACTACCAAGAAAAGGTATTAAAACCAAAATTTGTCTAGGACAACTGGAAGCTGCTGGAGACTGGAAAATGCTGGCAGATGTTGGACAACGGCTTATTTTCCCACCTGATATTGCCATCACTAACCTTTGACCTGATATTGTCTTGTGGTCTGGATCAGCACACCTTGTTCACCTGGTAGATTTAACAGTGCCATGGGAGGATGTTGTGGATGAGGCGTATGAAAGGATGAAACTTTGGTACACTCAACTAGCTGCTAAAGTGGAAGAGCGAGGATGGAGAGCCCAGGTTTACCCAGTGGAGGTGGGTTGTCGAGGATTTGTGGCAAACTCCACAACCAAATTTCTCAGAGACATCAGATTCAGTGGTCAACAGTTGCGATGCATAGTGAAGAACTTATCTGAAGCAGCAGAGAGGAGCAGCAACTGGCTCTGGTTGAGACAAAAAGATTCTGGTTGGGGATCTCAAGCACAGTAGAAAGAAAGCAACGTCGATGTAAAGGAAGGTAAGTAAGCTGGGCTTAGCTGAGTGGGGGACGGAGGGGGTGATGCTGGGACGCCGGAATCACTGTCGAGCCTCTTAAGGTGTCGAGGGCTAGTCGACGAAACACCAAGGATGGAAGGTGCCCACTTGAAGACCCCAGAGAAGTACCCTACTCAGTTCAGTCCAGATGGTTCTCATGCTGATGCGCTAGGGGGGCCGCACTGTGGTTGATCCCTGGAGCCAGCATTACACTTCAGCCATCAACACCAGGCAGAAGGATATCTACATCAACAGATGGAAGGAAACACAGATGGATCACATTAGTTTACAGTAAAAGAAGCTATGTCTTAGTTGGTGCTTATCTTGGCGAGAGCTGAGTCCAATATCAGCATGAAGTTTTGACACCTACTCTCATGTAATGGAAATCATGCCAACAGAAAGGGATATTTTAAAAAAAAAGTTAAAAAATATGGATTTCCTGTTTGTGGCACCGCTCCCTGAACAGTAGCGTTAATATAACAATATATTGGAATCTGTGCATTTGATAGATTCTGCAACACATGTAAGCTGTGGGTTTATTATTATTATTATTATTGGGGTTTTTTTTTTTATGTAATATAATGTAAAAAAAAAAAAAAAAAGTTTAGTTTAGTTTATTCACTTTGTGCCCACATGACCTGCACAGGCACATCTCAATAGTGCAGTACAAATACAAAGAGAGACATTTACCAAGATAAAAATAATAATACAAATGGTTTTGAATAGACCAAGTTCCCATTGGGCATTTTTGTTTTTATTCTATAGATTTTTTAGTATTACATGCAGGACAGCCGCTATAAGACTGTTACTTTTATTAAAAATGTGAATCTACCGGTCAATCAACTAATAATCATAAATTAGGCTAACAAATAAGAAATGTGTGCTTTTTTTTTTTTTTCAGTGCTTGAAAATTCTGCCCTGTGATTGGTTAAAACCTCATAATAGATTGAACGACTGCCCTAGCATCCTTACACCATCAGGCAATAGTCTCCCTCTGACATGTGACTGGTTCATATCACTGTGAGTACCGCCCCTTTTCAAAGGAACGCCCTCAACCTCCACTCCAAACAACAAGACAAAACAGTTGAAAGAAAAAACAGCGATTCTGTGACAACAGAAAATGAATTACAAAATATACTATAAAAGAAAGAAAACAACATAAC
This sequence comes from Acipenser ruthenus, assembly GCF_902713425.1. Classification (NCBI taxonomy): domain Eukaryota; kingdom Metazoa; phylum Chordata; class Actinopteri; order Acipenseriformes; family Acipenseridae; genus Acipenser; species Acipenser ruthenus. The sequence continues at coordinate 30,564,619 of NC_081202.1, read as the reverse complement.
TATGCGGTATGAACTTCAAAAACATTTCCTCTTATTTCTTTATTTAGTTATTTACTTATGCTGTATCAGCTATATTTAAACAAACTACTGTGAAGCCATAAATATTTGCAACCGAAATATTTGACAAATCACACCCATAAAATCTATTTTGATCCAGAATTTTTGGCGACCTGGTGCACTGGTAGTAGTATATTACATCATTATATGTACAGAAATATGATATTTATGCCATAAATGTTTATGTTTTTTTTTCATACGCAAAAAATGCATAATATATAATATGTAAAGTCATATTTAATATCCAACCTTGCCGCTCTTATTATTTTGACTGACACATACATTAAATATGTATTGCAGACTAGCTAATAGGTGAAAATTAAATTCCCCTAGGGAACACTATTGTTACCTCCATGGTGCAATGCCCTCTGGAAAAAAAGGAAAAAAAGGTTACAAGAAATAGATGTCTACAATTATTTAGTTCAGCAATTTTTTTTGCAAAACTCCAAAAATGCTAATTCGAAAGCGTTCATACCCTTTGATGCTATGATAGTATTGTCCAGGGGTCAGCAACTTGTCCACACACGGACACGCATGTCTGTGGCAAGAGTTATCAGTGTCCGTGGCAGTGAATATGTCTAACATACATACACACGCATGTAATTGTATATAACTTCCGTTTTGTTTGTCTGTGGACAATATGGTGTTTTTTTTAAATGTCCGTCACCATTCGTGTGGTACCGACCCCTGATATTGTCTACAAGGTGCTAGAAATTCAATATGATAATACAGAACCTAATTATAGAAAAAAATGCTGGATTGTAGGTGAACATTCTTAGATAGTATAAAAGGGTTAGGCACAGGATGATTGCTGTCATTACCAATAAGTCAATATGGGAAAAAGTAAAGAGCTATTTGACGACCTTAGGCAGAAAATTATTTATTGTCATAAAGCTGGAGAAGGATACAAGAAGATTTCCGAGCATTTGAGTATCCCAATTTCAAATATTGTTTCTATTATCAAGAAGTACTGTCACAATGCTCCCTCGGTCAGAAAAAAGGTTCTTTCACCAAGAACAAGTAGAAGAATGTCGAGGAAGGTTAATAACAATCCGAGATTGACTGCCAAAGATATTCAAAGTGAATTGGCTGCAAGTGGGACGGGGTTTCCATCAACCATAGGTTGAGTATTGCATGGTAAAGGTCTCAATGGTCGCAGGCCAAGGAAAAATCCACTCTTAGGAAAACGTCACAAGGACAATCGCTTAAAGTTTGCAAAACGGCATTTGAATGATGGATATGAGTTCTGGTCAAAGGTTTTATGGAGTGATGAAACAAAAATCAAGCTATTTGGTCATGCTGATAGTCATTACATTTGGCGAAAATCTGTTGAGGCTTACAAAGAAAAGAATACCATACCTAATGTCAAACACGGAGGTGGTAATATCCTTCTATGGGGCTGTTTTTCCTCTAATGGCACAGGAAATTTAGTTGCAATACATGGTAAAATGGATTCCATTGCATAACAAATGATACTGGCCAATCATCTGAAACCCTCCACTACAAAACTTAGTTTAAATCACAACTGGACATTCCAACACAACAACTATCTAAATCACACATCAAAATCTACCTCAGAATGGTTAAAGAAATCAAGGTTTCTTTGGTTAAAATCAAGGTTCTGGAATGGCCTAGTCAAAGTCCCGATCTAAATCCGATTGAGAATCTTTGGTATGAGTTGAAGAAGGCTGTGCACAAGAGAAGTCCTTGGAATTTGAATGAACTGGAACAATTTTGCATTGAAGAATGGTCAAAATTCACTAAAGAATCATGCCAAAAGCTCATTAACAAATATCCTAATTGTTTAAAAGAGGTTATTATTGCTAAAGGTGCCTCAACTAGCTATTAATTTCATTTTCCTTGTCAGGGTGTGAATAATTTTGAATTAGCATTTTTGGAGTTTTGCAAAACAAATTGCTGAAATAAATAATTGTAAACATCTATTTCTTGTAACTTTTCCCTCATGGACAAAAGCAAAACGTTTGATAGAAAAGATTTTTCCTATAATTATTTGTTTTCGAGAAATTTGTAGAAATTATAGATTTCCATTGGGGTAAACTTTTGACTACAACTGTATCTATCTATATATCTATCTATCTATCTATCTATCTATCTATCTATCTATCTAGTGGTAGAGTGCATGCACCCTTGATGGCTGCTTCTTTTTCCACTATTGAAGCCTACTGGTAATTAGTTTGTTTAAACTTGCCATTGCTGGAAGTCTCAGATATAGGAGTTCCTATTAAAAACCTGACTTATTTGTTAAGAATGACGTTAAAAACTATATTATATCATTATGGCCCACTCTGCAGATTGGTCATATTTAAGAAGGTTGTTTTAAAATAATACCTCTATAAAATGTTAAATTTGCCATCATTAGGAAAAGGGCACAATTTGAGACATTGTATTTGAACATATTATTATTATTATTATTATTATTATTATTATTATTATTATTATTATCTGCATAGGGTAAATAGCCATTTGCAGTATCTAGTGACATATCATACAGGATACAGTACTGTAGGCATGTATCTTTATATTAGGGGACATTAGTAGCCTACTGTATTATTCAGACAGCACTAATATTTTTTTTTAACTGGGGCTTGTCACTGCAGTTAGTCCTTGTGCTTTACATCAGAATGACATGTTTGATTTACTGTTCAAGCAAGTCCAATACTATTACAAGAGTGCATGTATCCACATGGAAAATGCAAGTCCAATACTATTACAAGAGTGTATTATCAACATGGAAAATGCAAGTCCAATACTATTACAAGAGTGTATTATCAACATGGAAAATGCAAGTTCAATACGATTACAAGAGTGCATGTATCCACATGGAAAATGCAAGTCCAATACTATTACAAGAGTGTATTATCCACATGGAAAATGCAAGTCCAATACTATTACAAGAGTGTATTATCAACATGGAAAATGCAAGTCCAATACTATTACAAGAGTGTATTATCAACATGGAAAATGCAAGTCCAATACTATTACAAGAGTGTATTATCCACATGGAAAATGCAAGTCCAATACTATTACAAGAGTGCATGTATAAACATGGAAAATGCAAACAAAATAGATGCAAAACAGGCCCTACTGTTATAATGTTAAGCAAAAATAAACAACATAAAACCGACAGTAGCTGTGGAAACGTCATTTTAAAGGGTCAGTTGACACGTCTGAGAAAAATGTACATTATTTTTATTTAATTTTTTTCTTATCAACCTTCATTTTTGTACACTGCAGTGCAACCTTCTCTGAAACACACACAAACACACACGCACACACACCTATATACGCTGTTGGATATATCATCAAGGATCGCAATGTTCTTTATATGAACACATTAGAAAAATAAAAAAATTCTAGTTCTCAAGAAAAATTACTACAAATAACTATTGTAGCTCTGTGTGTGTGTGTGTGTGTATATATATATATATATATATATATATATATATATATATATATATATATATATATAAACCTCCGTTTGTGACAGTCAAGTTCGCGTTTTGTCTTTTGTCTTAATTACACTATATACTGTACATTTCAATACATTGACATTCGTAGATTTAACAATCAGTTACACCTGCCAGTAAATAGCATGAAATGTCATTTACCAGATTTGCAAATAAACCGGTAATCTGAAAAAGTATATTTAGGATTTTATTGATAATAGACGAATGTTATCTAACCTGACCACACGCCTAAAATACATGTGCGTAAGTTTCTGTTGATAGTGTAGGATTACTCATATGCCATTAATAATATGACATTTAAAATGTCAGAGGCACACCCAACAATGACGACACCTTTAAACTAGTGCCAAATTAGCCTATATCATGACTATTATATTACTAACCTGCCGTCTCCTAAGCACACACTGTGAATAGTAAACAAACATTACTTTAAAATGTAAATGAAAACAATACAAAACATATATTTTGATCATTGATGTATTAGCCATGTTGATATCATATATAAATGTATTTTCAAAGAAAACGAACTATTTCTTAAATATATAAATAATTACATCTGCTTTATTCTTTATTTATTTATGCAGACTAAATGAATTACAAGCATTTTTAATACTGGATTATCTATAGATGGAAGGAAAAGGCATTCAGGAGATAGATTACTATTTGAGCATTAGAAACAACATGTTTCTGTTTTTGTACATAAATACACACAGCCTGTTTATCGAGGTACAACATTTACTTCCAAAACATAGTAAATACCCAGTAGTCCTTATGCAATTCGTTACGAAAATATTTTAACAAACCAATTTACTCACAAGGCAGTGCCATAGTTCAACATTATTCAAATACAGACAAAACTGTATCAAAAGATGTAGCCTATAATTATACTGCAGCGTCCTGTATACCATAAAACAAATCCAACTGTAAAAACCGCAACTTATCAAAAGAATTAATCTTTACAAAAAAAATCACGCTATTCTACCCGGCAGAAATAATTATTCTTTAGTAATTAATATATACATACATCCAAACGAAAGGGACAAGCAAACCTAATAGTTTACTTTGCTTGTTTGTCTTTTTACAATTGCATTTAATGCATTACAATATAAAAGTTTGTTATGCAGATAGCATTTTTAATTGATCCCATCCGCAGTTTTGAAAAAAAAAAAAAAGTGTTTATCTCTAGTTAATATTTCTATACGACTAGGAATATATATATATATATATATATATATATATATATATATATATATATAAAATCTGCGTAAAAGTTGAAAAGTTCTAGAAAGTAACTTTGACCCGGATATAATTCGCAAAATGGGCTTTATTTGTATTTCATGACGTGCGAATCTCTCGCTAGTTAGCCGTCTATTTAAAATAGTCATTATACTAATTTACGAGTTTTGTATTTGTATTGTTCCAGTATGAAAATGTAAGGAGAAAGTCGTACTCAAAACAGGTTACGAGCAGGGTTAAGGTAATTGACAGACTCGAGCTTGGATAAGAATTGTTTAAGAATCGCTTTCGCTTTTGCTGATAATTGTAACTTACAATGTAAGCCGTTAAGGGTAACATTAAACCAGTTTCCTACAGAATTGAAGAAAATAAATAGGCGACATTTAGTAAGGATCTGTTTCATAAAGATCCGTATTGCTTCTTATAGCGAGACTGGCATTCTAAGAAAATATACTATTAAAAAAGTCTTCCTAATTACCAAAAAATGGGTTATAGTCACTAAATCCAAACACGTGCACACTTTAATGTAAAACATTTAATAAAAACACTTTAAACGCTTTAAACGCCCCTTAACATTTATAGTCAAATTATGTATATTAATTTGTAAACGCAATATTACGGGTATGGAAACTGCATCCTATCCTACTGCCATACTTTCCAGTGAGATGTTTTTGTATCCAGTCATTGTATCCACATTTGATTTTGAAGTTTTGAATGTTGTTGTAGTAATACGACTACTACGACTAGGTGCGACTTAAGTTCACTGCTGTTGTCAATTATATCTACATTTGGCATTCTTCCTGGTTAGGAAGATATAGGCCAATCATATATATATATATATATATATATATATATATATATATATATATATATATATATATATATATATATATATATATATAATCTGTATGAGACCTCAACAAATGCAAATAATGTGAATAACGACAAGAACGACCCATTTACAATGTATAAACACGTGTGGATAATTTGTTTTCATTGGCAGGCTGTGCACATTGGTGGTCCTTTTCTCTATATCCAACTCTTCTCTGCTCTCAATCAAATCAATCCATTAATCCATTAGAGAAGTCTGACTAATATCATACATATTGTTTTCTTACAAACCGGGTCGAACAAGAAATTGCATAATACCTTCATTTGGATTGTATCAATTCTGTAATTTATCAAAGCTGCATCTCCCTGTTGCAAATCAGTTTCATTCACAATGGGCAAGACAGCAGCTCTATCAAATTGAACGAGGGTTTATAGTAGGCATTGTACTGCCCTCTACAGGCTACAACCAACAACAACAACCACTGCTGCATTCAGTTTTCAATTCTGTCCCAATTGTATTCAAATGTTTGCTCTGTCTCCATCTACTGGCGATTGTGGGGAACTGCGGCCTTCTTTTTTCAAAATGAAAATACACAAATCATTTGTATCCTTTTTTTGTAAACTGAATAGCCAAAGCTTATGCAGAAGCACTTAAACACATTGAGTTATTTATAAAAGTTTGTTAGTGTACTAATGGAAATTACAGCATACAGGTACAGATTTTTTTCCTGGGAAATCAATACCTTGTCACAGTTATTTTACAAAACAACGACATATTCAAATATTTATATTGTTACAATGCACTTTAGTCATTCAAGTCATGATCATTGGAACAGAAAAGTATTATCTTTTATTATTGTACATGTTATGTATTAGTGTTCTTTTTTGTAACAACAATTTTTTTCACATGGTTCATTGTTTAAAAACGGTATAATTCTTGGTTGTTAGACCAAATTTGGCACACATTAACCCCTGCCTACAACAGAGAGACTGTTCCCAAACTAGTGTTTCACAAGTAAAACTAATGTTACACTGATGCACCTTATGTTGTGAATGTATTTTTGAAACCTAAGCATGTGAGCGTGTCTTTTACATTAGGCCTGCTGTATGGCGTGATTCACTTGCAAAAGCAAAAATAAGGTACTGTAGTAACTTTTGGGTAATTTGACATGCAGTTTTATCCTTCCAAATGCAAATTACCTAATTAATATTAAAATATGGGAGGGTATATTACAATTTTTCGGTGTGAGTTGCAATTTGGCCTTGTGCGACAACTCATATCGCAGCGTTGAGAGGTCACATTTTTGTGGTGCTCATCACTCACAACTGGAAAACTTAAAAAAAAAATGAAAAAAACAGTTATTTAAACATTTTATTTTTCAAATCATATTATTCTTTATTTTTTTTACAATGGAGTCGTGCACCTTTTTGTTAGCCCCTTTTTTATTTAGTTGTTTTATTTTTCTTTTTTCTTTTTCTCCCTGCACTTTTGTGCTTGTTTACAAGTGCAGGAGGGACTTTTCTTTGTTCTTTGTTATTATCACAATTTTTCAAAAACCACTCGCCATGGACCATTGGTTCTTTGAGAAATGACCTCTCTTAATATCATCTCACAAACCCGCTTATTGTCATGTTTTGTGCAGCCTGTCAAATGCTGCACAGCAATCATGATATAAAGCGGGTTCATCTGTGTTTTATTTTGAACACAAAACTGTTTGTAGTTTTTGTTTTTAAAATGTAATTAGTTTTAACCCCCTTTTCTGGCGTGTGCAGAGTGGGGGAGGGGTAGGGAATCAAATCAGGCCGTGTTCTTTAGTTTGGGGAGTGAGAGCATGTGGTCTTTTTTCTCTGTCCCTCTTTCTTTCTTTTTAATTTTTTTAATTTGGAATTGCCAATTATTTTTTCTCATTTTCGCTGGTGTGCGGTGAGCCGACGACACCCTGGCCGACCTAAGCCCTCCCCACCCGGGTGGCGCTTGGCCAGTTGTGCGCCGCCTCATGGGAACTCCCATCCACAGTCAGCAGTGGAATAGCCTGGACTCGAACTGGCGACCTCCAGGCTGTAGGGCACATCCTGCACTCAACGTGGAGTGCCTTTACCGGATGCGCCACTCGGGATTGAGAGGGGTCTTGCACCATGATTGTGAGGGGTCTTGCAATAGTAGGGATGTTCGTCCCCATCTAACCCCTTGCGGGGCTGGGCAGCAGGGTCATCCTGTCCAACATTTCACCTTTTCTGCAGGATGCCCTGCTCAAGTCCCACTTGCAGGCCCTAGGGGAGATGAAGACTGCCATCCATCCCATACCCCTAGGGTGCAAGGACCAGCCCCTCAGACACATGCTGTCATTCCGCTGCCACGTCACCATCCACCTGACGGAGAAGTTTTGTGGTCCCCTTTGAGGGAACCAACTAAGTAATTTTTTACTCCTACCAGTGCTACCACTGCAAGGAGCTGAGGCACCAAAAAAAGAGGTGCCCCAAGCTCAAGCAGGGCACAAAGCCACCTGCGCAGGCACTGCACACTTCCAAGTGCACCTCCCCCCAGGGCCCACAAAGGGTAGCTTCAGGAATTGTTATCCTTATTGTTGTTTAGTAGAGTACTTTTTCAAAATACATTTCCCGCTACAGAATGCTCTTCTTCTTCTTCTAATAATAATAATAATAATAATAATAATAATAATAATAATAATAATAATAATAATAATAATAATAATAATAAATACCTGAATCCCAATTCCGCAGGGACAGTGCAGGCTTACGTCAGTAGAATGTCATTGGGGATCCAGTATACTGGTAGCCAATACAAGTGAAACATATGCCTCACTAGATAATAATCCACCCGGGTATTTTTTGTAACTTTAGTTCTGTAAGTCTTGCAGCAAGCCCCATGTTTGTCTTTTTGAACAAATTTATGAAACCAACATTTTTTTTTTTCATGTTTTCCTTTTTATGAAACAGATCTTGCTCTTTGAATTAGTTTTAATAGATTTTACTTCAACTCACAGTCGCTCGAGTCCGGTGCTCAGGTCGGTAACCTGTAACAATAACATAGGAGACCACTGGCACAAATTCCCAGCTATGCTAACTAATACATTTGGGCTACAAACTTGACTTTTTTGTTCTTGATAGGTACCCATGATAGTTTCTATTTAAGACTTGTGTAACATGAATTGCATATTACCTTACTGTTATCTTACCTCCTTCTTCTTCTTCTTCTTCTTCTTCTTCTTCTTTTGCAAAGGGGTGTTTTTTTTTCTTTGTAATAGCTTCAGTATTTTTTTATGACCTTGCATATAAAACAACTAAATTATAAAGCAATAATTTCAAATGTTGAATAAATCGTGTCACATAAAAAAATAATAATAATAATAATAATAACATACTGAATGAAGAGGTCTTTAATCCCCTCTGTGACACTGTGTACATCCCAGGCTGGAAAGTCCAAGCTTCTGAGCCCTGTGAGGCTTATGTAACTGACAGCCAAGTTGGCTCAAAGTACTGGAGTCAAGACTATAGAGCACAGGTGAAGCCAATTACTGTTAACACAGGAAGGGATAAAAGGACAGGATGTGTTGTTGGGAGGAAGATGAATGCAGGGGAGACAAACGTTGTTTCTGAAGGTTTGATATAAATGTGCTTTACCGTACTGACCAACCTTGTTAGAAACTGTTTTTTGGATTATAAACAAAAGGTTGTTGTTTGGTTTGAACTAAGGGACAAAAGGCTTATCTTTCCCCCCTGAGATAGTTACAGGAACAAAATTAAGTTCAGTCAGAGCTCAGAGGGAGCTAGGTTTTATTTTCTGTTTTCTGTTTTGTTTCCTATTGCTGCCACAAAAAAAGTGTGTCAAAAGACACTAAAACGTATGTGACTTTCATTGAATGAGTAGTGACAAGTGGCTGGCCATTCTGACAATTGTGCCACTTTACCAAACCCTCGTAAGCTTTTTTTTTTTTTTTCTTTTTCTATTTGGACAAAGAAGCTTGCGCCAGGGCTAGTGTCAGCTGATCTCAGTTGTTAATAAATAATTGATTGGTAGGGCCTGAAGTCTTGCGAACATATGGTAGGCTTTCAGACTTGCTTCCAGCTTTTTATAGTATGAAGGCGATTTACCCACTCTCACCCTTCCTCTAGCGTGAGGAATGTGCTTGGTATGTGCGTGCTACAACAATTTGGAGTTTCTAAACCATGCTGTAACAGGGGCGTTCTGTTACTGTGGGTATCTGCTGAGAAACGAGAAAGACACAGAGAGTTTGACGTTGAAACGCCGCACAGATGTCCAGGTTTTATTCTACAAACAGGCAGTTGCAGTGGTTGGTGGCACAAACACAGTGTACGTAACTACAAAAAGGCAAAACAAAACTCAGTGGTAAAAACAGCTAATAAACAGAAGGTGGCCAAGCTGGGGCTGTGCGCTGCTCCCACTAAAAGGGAGGTCCCGCTTCAGGAACCTTGTCCCTGCACAAACTAAATAAATTTAAGAGGGATTAAAACCTCTTAAATTAATCCCTACCACAAACACACACACACAGAACCCCGGTATACACGCGGCTGTTCTTGGTTGGTCCATCTGGTTCACTCTCCTTGGCTATCCAGAATGAATCTTCACACCACTTGCTGCACATTAAACTCCAATTAGGCAGAGATGGAAGTCTAACCTTCCAGCCCTGCCATATCTAGCACACACTTGGTTTTTACAAAACTTTAAATTATACAAACTAAACACATTTTCTTTACAAAACCCAACCAAATATACATTATAATCAAACACAAAACATATTTTACAGGGGCAGGCCTCAGCCCTGTCACACACACCTATGTGGATTCTTGTTTTTAGCTGTGTTTTCAAGAGCCGTGGTTCTGACCACAGTCAAGTTGGCCAGGAACAGTGAATTTTCAAGTTTTAAGTCTCTGGTTCTGACTTTGCTAGTGCCCGGTTAGAGGAACGACTGAAGACTAGTTGTAAACATTGAGCTATGATTTCAAAACGGAGGCGCTTTGATCCCCAGTGGTTAATAACATCATTAATATAAGAAAGAATAAAAAAGTCAAATACATCTAATAGTTTTCACTCATTATGTGATTACACATAATATTAGTTTGTAATGATAACAATAATAATAATCAACAAAGGCACCTGTCACAAAGACAGCCGGAGTGGGTGGCGTCAGACCAGATCCAGGAAATAAAACGACAGAGACTTGGGGTTTTGGTGATAATTAGTTGACAGAACAGAAAATAAAAGGTTTGAACACAAAACAGGACACGGCACTTACGCCAAAATAAACAGATAAACAAAATGAACAGACACTGACACACAGGGACGAACACTAAACAAACACGTACCACGTAGCAATTCGCTTACTTTTTACTTTATCGCCTCACTCTCTCCCGTTCCTTTGCCCTGAACACACAACCCCGAGTCCAAGAAACGTGTCTCTATATATACTGTTGTGCTGGGATTCAATTACTAATTAATTATTCACTTGAATCCCAGCACATGAATTAATTCTGTGCAACCCCGTGCTCACATACTATACTTTAAATGCACGTGCCTAAATATAATTATACAATTTAAATCACACGTGAAACAGACCCGTTTATATCCCGTGTACCAATGACTATACACCAACATTTACACACACAACATACAACACATAACACACACATGCACACAGGGGCGGGGCACATTGCCACAGCACCATACACTAAGAATTAATTAGATAACACAGATCCTGCATTACTTTTAACCAAAAATAAAAATTACATTCTGAATAGGTTTAGATACAGTAAAAATTGCTGGTTCATCCCATTCTATTTATTGGCTATACTTTTATATTTTATATTCATGTTGCATTTCTTTCCAGATTAACTACCCTAAACAATTTATTTGGAGAACAAAGACCGAAACAGTTAATCTTACAGGAAAGGAATTGTTACCTCAAACAGGTAAATGTATTTTAAGTGCGCACTGTACAGTTATGGTTACTGAAAAACCAGACCGTGGCCTTCACTTCTTGGTGAAATAGTTTGGTACCTTGCTGTGATGTAGTATTCTAATTCTATTTATTACTGTATTCTATATATGGTGTTAAAACTTTTAATTGAAGCAAGGAAAATGTGTTACGTGTCTTTTTATCATGTGAAAATTTGAGGGTTTCACTATCCATATCCACTGTGGGTTAATTGAATAAATCGTTTTTTGTTTCGTTTTTTCAAAAGCACAAAAGCAACAGGTACAGTAGGCTATATAGCAACGTTTTTCATTGGCAGCGTGTTGGTGCTATATTATTGAGATAATGTAGCAAGCAAATAGCTATTGTTATGCAGTTCTCTGAAATCTCACCGTTATTATTATTAGTAGTATTATTATTTATTTCTTAGCAGACGCCCTTATCCAGGGCGACTTACAATTGTTACAAGATATCACATTATTTTTACATACAATTACCCATTTATACAGGTGGGTTTTTACTGGAGCAATCTAGGTAAAGTACCTTGCTCAAGGGTACAGCAGCAGTGTCCCCTACCAGGGATTGAACCCACAACCCTCCGGTCAAGAGTCCAGAGCCCTAACCACTACTCCACACTGCTGCCCCAGTATTTAATTTTCATTTTCAGTTTAGATTAGCTGGTACAGTTCAGTAGTGGCTACATTGCATTTATCAACAGGAATCAATTCGATATATCATAGACTAAAATAGCCTACTTGAAATGTACCGATTTCAGCATTTGAACTCTATATGAACAGCATCCCACAGGCAACATGCCTGGACATGAAATAATATACTTTTGAATAAAACAGAAATAAAAAATACTCCAAATATCCAATTGCTTCCTGTAGCAGGACGAGATCTGTGCTGGCTATCTGACGCGTGCATGATCCAGCCCCATAGGATCCACCTGTCAATCAAGGACGTGGAGAGGTTGGGTGAGGGTGTGTGGTCTCTCCTTCTCTCTGAGTGGTCGGGAGGTGGGCCTTGGGGGTCGCTAGACCTATAAAAATAACCCTTTGCTATTTCCTTGGTCTTGCCCTTTTAGGAAAGGACAGCGGGAACTGCGCTTACAAACAAAAACAAAAAACCAGTATCTGGAGGAAAAAAAGGGGCAAGCAAGCGTGGCTGAGGAAGACAGCCGCTGCCAAATAAATTGGATCAATTAATACGTACCCGAGTGGGACATGTAGAAGTAGCTGAGGAGGTCTGGGCAACCCGAGAGTTATAACAAGGGAATAGAAACGCACAAATAAGACCGGAGGTGCATTGAATAGTGGCGGCTACGGAACACTGCCAGGAGCAGCACCTTTTGTTTGTAAGTTTATTGCTGTGTTTTATTTTCTCTTTTGCTTTTGCCTTTGGTTATGGAATATTATTTTCAGCACTTGCATGTGCACTTGAACTGTGACTGTATCAACCTGTGTTGGTAACCCTGTGGTCGTGATTACCATTGTCGGTATTCAGGCCACGGACAAGAGCGCCCACTGCGGGTAAAAATAAATAAGTGCACCCCAGTGGTGTTTCAAAAGAAACTTCTGTCTCCAGTGTCAGTGAATTCCCCACAACCCTTTCACACTTCCCTTTCAAACTTTTGCCATCATAGGAGAATTAGGCTTTCACATGTGCAGGGATAGTGGTCCCTAGATTGACGCTGGAGTCTAGCTCATCTATCAGTTCAACTATTAGGTCTTGGATGCCATGCGAAGTGAGTTGATCACGCTTTAGCACCGTATCCTCTGCCATCCCAAACAAAGTGACCGTGGGATTGAATATGCAGGGTCTTCTTCATCTTGCCCTTCTTCTCTGAATGTGTTCCTGCCTCTCCTCAACAAGAGCCAAGTGTCGCCACATCAGGAAGAGTACCACAGCAGCCATCCTGAAGCCAATGACAGGTCTCTGCAGGTGTGTGCTTTTATACAGCTCTTAGTTACTCGCTTCTACATTGATTTGCACCTTGTAAGAAGAGGTGTAAAGTTTTTGGTGGGTCAGTAATTGCCTGAGTGCAAGGCACTTAGTATCCAGATATTGCCCAATTTCATGCTGTTTTCTTCATTTGAATGCATTTCAATATAATTTGAATAGATTAATGATGGTAAAGTGCAAATTTGATAGCGGTGCTGAACGCCAGGTGAACACCATTCACATACGCCAGTGTGACGGGGTGCCCACCCCTTGTGTGTATTTTATTATTTATGTATGTATTCATTTATTATTATTATTATTATTATTATTATTATTATTATTATTATTATTATTATTATTATTATTATTATTATATAAATATATTGTGTTTATGTGCGGATGGATGAAAGCCGTCCAACATGATTATTTATTATTTAAAATGATGGCAAAAAGCTGTGCGTTTGTGTTTTGTTTATTTATTTAAAAACCTTGTACAGAAGGTGACCATCTCCCGAGTTAATTCATTGATTAATTGTTGCTAATTGGGAGATGGTCACCTGTATAAAAACCTGCAGCTTTCGGTCCCCCAAGGAGAGAGTGTCAGAGGTGAGCGGTGAGTCTAAATGAATAGAAAAACAATTGCTATATCTAAAATCTACTTGTTTAGAATTGTTCGTGTTTGCTTTACTTTGGCCAGAGTGCCCTTTGCTTTGTTTTGTGTGTTCTTTTGTTTAAACTGTTTATTTTGTTAATTATTAAAAATGTTCTAAATACCTCTTGTAGCGAACAAGAAGTATTTTTAGAACGTTTTACAGTATATGGTTATTTTTAAACTTTGAGATAATTTGAAAACTTTTGATATTGGTTAATAAAATGCAAACTTTGCCACATCTTACGAACATGTACTTAATAATGTAGCCTAATATTTACGTTTTTTTTGTTTGCTTTAAATAATAAGATATCTATTTTACTTTAAATCCAATAGGTAATATATTTTGCTTCATATTCAGTATCACTACGAATATAAAGCTTTAGTAGGGCAATAGCGAGGCGAAGACGTCTCCTACTTGCCGAAATCCTTGCTACAGTTCTTTGGAACAGGAATAGTGCAAATGCTGCAGCCATTCTTCCAATCTGACAACAAAAGATTGCGTAGCTTCTTGCTCAGTCAAAGGTAAAGGCGCTGAATGATGATTCTGAAGTGCGTCCCATTTAATGCTTTTAGCTCCACCCTACACCCTACTCCCTCGCTCACCCAAGTGCACACTCTGTGACGTCAGTAAAACGTCACGTGAAGTGTCCACTTGTTGAAGCGTGTAGGGTGCAAGGGAATGGTTTGGGACGCAGCCCTGATCACAGCCGCATTTTTAGCGGCTGCTAAAATCAAACTTTACGGCTGTTAAACACAATTTACGGCTGCTATGGGGGTTTTGCACCCACAAATCACTTTGTGCGTATCCTTACATCTACCCCACAATGTATTATTCCCATCACAAAACCACCAAAAACTTCCAAGCAGTCTGAAGAACAGAGCAAGGATCGGAATGGCAAAGAATTGAACTGCTACTCAATTCAAAACCTTTCAAAAGCACACAAACTGATCGCGAAAAAGAGTTAACATCAAAATAAAACGAAGCAATGCTGACGAATCTGGGGCACTTCTGGTATAAACAAGTCAATTAATGTAGATGTGGGTTCACAACAAAAAACAGGCTGATTAAAATAGTTTCTCAAGTAAATATAAAATCAGAGTGTGACTTATTAAACAGCATTGTCTTTGTAATGAGGCCAAGTGAAGGGTATCTGCTATAGGAATTACAAAGCTAAATGATGTTTTGACAAAGACATTTGTGCCAAAACCAAGCACTGCAGATGGAGCTCAAACATCATAAACTCCCTGAAAATGTTTCCAACATGTTAGTTAAAGTTCTTGTATAAAATGAAGCCAATAAACCATTCAATTGCAGAAGAATAGAAAACTAGACTTGTTTAATTGATGTACAAGGCAATAAACAAGAGAAGAGGTCATCTTTTTCAGTCTACATTTCGAACAGTAACTAAGGCAACACTGCTTTCCCACATAAATGGAAACTAAATATTTTCACACTAGCCACTGTTTTACAAGCCTGACATCAATTTTGTCTGTTTCTGACGTTTGTTTAAACCTCCTAATGATAACATTTACATACAAGTATTACACACCAAAACAAGCATGTAATATGACAACACTGGAATATACAAAAGTTGGTATGGAAAATATTTTCTTTTTTTAAGGGCATTTTTTTTATCTTAGTAGTTTTGAACTTCAAATTGGTAATTGTGCAATAGGATTCCAAGGCATTGTTTCAAGAATGTATTAATTCACTCTGGCTCTAGTTCTTCAGCATGGGCTGGGTATTCAGAATGTAGCCACTCAGCGATAAACGGTTCTGACAGAATGAGATTTATTAAAAGCATTACTAATAATAGCCTCTGACTGCCTATTAAAAAATCCTCAGTCTTTACCTGAAACCCCCTTACCTTGTGCCAAGTTAATTTCCACTCAAGGGCCCCAAACTCATTTACCTTGGGACCCAAGTCAGACTTGAACTCAGATGTCCAGAGTTGAAAGCCCTTATGAGCCAGTACATTCCCACTACCTGTCCCTGAGTCCAGTTTGTACAGTTGTATGAACGAGAGGATTCAGCCCATCTATGTTCATCCGGTTCCTCGTAGTTGATTGATCTCAAAATTTGGTCAAATTAGGTCTTAAAAGATCACAGTGATTCAGCATCAGCAACATTACTGGGTAACTGTGACAGGATAGCGTAGGTGCAGAGGCTTTTAGGCAGCAATGCAGAGGCTCAGGGACAGAGATGGCAGGTTTAAGCACTAAAGCACACTTTTATTAACAATGACAAAATATAAAAAAAACACAAACAAAATCCTAGCTCTTTTCATGAGCACTAACTATACGTAACAAAAAGGTTCCTAACTATAACTGGGCAGATAAGCTGCTTACCGGTACAAAATACACTTCCTGAACAAAAACACAATATCATCCCTTCTTTAACAAGTCAGTGGTTAAAGAAAAGGGCTTGTAATCAGGAGGTCCCCGGTTCAAATCCCACCTCAGCCACTGACTCATTGTGTGACCCTGAGCAAGTCACTTAAGCTCCTTGTGCTCCGTCTTTCGGGTGAAATGTAGTTGTAAGTGACTCTGCAGCTGATGCATAGTTCACACACCCTAGTCTCTGTAAGTCGCCTTGGATAAAGGTGTCTGCTAAATAAACAAAATAAAAAATAATAATACAAACCTGAGCACAGACAATTGATTTCCATTACATGAAAGTAGATGTTAAAACTTCATGCTGATTTGAACTTGGCTCTCGCCAAGATAAGCACCAACTAAGACGTAGCTTTACAGTAAACTAATGTGATCCATCTGTGTCTCCATTAATTTGTGTTTCCTTCCATATGATGATGTAGATATCCTTCTGCCTGGTGTTGATGGCTAAAGTTTAATGCTGGCTTCAGGGATCAGATTATTTTGCCTCCCTAGCGCATCAGCACACACAACAGCTGCGATGCTGGCTCCAGGGATCAACCACAGTGCAGTCTCCCCAGTGCATCAACATGACAACTGTCTGGATTGAGTTCAGTAGGGTACATCTCTGGGGTCTTCAAGTGGGCACCTTCCATCCTCTGTGTTTCGTTGACCAGCCCACGACACCTCAAGAGGGCTCGACAGTGATTCTGGCGCCCCAGCATCACCCCCCTCCGTCCCCCACCCAACTCAGCCCAGCTTACTTACCCGTACATCAGTGTTTCTTTCTTTCTATTGTGCTTGAGATCCCCAACCAGAATCTTTCCATCTCAACCACAGCCAGTTGCTGCTCCTCTCTGCTGCTTCAGATAAGTTCTTCACTGTGCGACGCAACTCTTGGCCACTGAATCTGGCATCTCTGAGAAACTGGGTTGTGGAGATACTGTTGCAGTGCCCTTAAATACCTGGCCTGATTTGCATCATGTGAACTAAATCCTACGCTGAGTGCAGCTTGCTGGGAAATGTAGTTTTTGTCCTGGGCAGCCATCTTAGCTTCTAGGACTACACTTATTTAAAGGCAGAGCTCCTGCTCTGCCACAGTAACCCCTTCCACAGCCTCACCATTCTCTGTGATTTCTGTGCTGCGCTTAAAGTATTAGTTAGGTTTAACTTCCTAAATCCCCTTAATTCTTATATGTTCTAGGCTAGATAGATTCAGTTCTTTCAACTTATTTTCTTAGCGCTTTCCTTCTGGTTGCTCTTTCTTTCCAGGGCCATAATGTCCTTTTGGTAATGTGGTATTCAGAATTGAACACAGTCTCACCAGTGTATTATACAACCTCCTCATAATCTCCTTGAATTTTTACTCTAAACTTTTGGCTATAAACCCACGCATTCTTCTCCACACTGTCTAACAGTGATGGGTCTATTACAACACCAAGGTCTTTCTCTTGGTGTGCCTGTTGTAGTTCTGTACCACCTATTTGGTATTTGGTTCCTACATTTTTATGACCGGTGTGTAACACTTTACATTTGTTGAAATACAATGTCATTTGCAATAGACAGACCACTCTAATTGCAGTCAAAGTGAAGAACGCTAGATGATGTGGTGGACTAATTCGGGCAGGCAAAATTATCTTTGGATTAGTGGAACTATAGGCCCAGCCTGGCGATGTAAGCAGTTTGTCTGTGGTGAGCAGGAGATGACATCAGGAGGTGTGGCATCAAATGTACTACATATATTTGCAAATGTATTTTAAATTCATTTTGAGATTTTGTTTTAATATTGTTATTCAATATCAAAAACTACACCCCTGCTTAATAGGAACCACGTTTAATTCGACAATATTTTATCCAAATCGGAAAATTGTTTCTACTATTATTGTAAGAATGTCGAAAACCGGTATTCTGTGACCTTGACCTGGAGGTCAAAAGTCAAAAGTTTACACAATCCTTATACATGCCTTAGTATACCTGTGTGACACTGACCCCCATAACTTACTTTGTTTGTAAGCCATGGAGTGTGAAAGCCAGACAAACAAACTGATGGAAATAGCGGGCTGCAGAAATTTAAATGGACAGGTTAGCGTAGACAATCGAATCACTTTACACAAACATTCCCATCACAAAACAACCACTTGCAAGCAGTCTGAAGAACAGATAAATAATTGAACTGCTACTCCATTCAAAAGCACACAAACTGATCACGAAAAAGAGTTAACATCAAAATAAAATGAAGCAATGCTGATGAATCTGGAGCACTTCTAGTATAAACAAGTTAGTTAATGTAAATGGGGGTTCACCACAAAAAACAGTCTGATTAAAATAGTTTCTCAAGTAAATATAAAATCATAGTGTGACTTATTAAACAGCATTGTCTTTGTAATGAGGCCAAGTGAAGGGTATCTACTATAGGAATTACAAAGCTAAATGATGTTTTCACAAAGACATTTGTACCAAAACCAAGCACTGCAGATGGGGCTCAAAAATCATAAACTGAACCACTTAAACAAAAGGAGTTAATTATCTAATTATACCTGCTAAACCTGGAGTAGAATAGCCCTCCAGCACAAGAGTTGCCCCCTCCCCCCTGTTCCAAGCCATGGTTAGGTTGACTTGATTAAGGGCAATCTTTGATAAATTGAGTGTCTAAAACTCCATGACCCTTGAATTCTGGTGATAAGCAGATTTATTTTTGTATCTAAACTTTTCAGCTCTGCCAAAGCTAGTGTATCTTTGTCCAATATCCTATGCCTCAAATTAAAATTCTTAAAAATATGTCTCACATCTCTTTAGCACAATTGCATTATTGTTTAGCTGTTTCAGACTTTTTATTTCCACTAAGGTGAAGACCATGGCCCAGATATTCAAAGCGATGTGCAACCCCCTCGCAAAATTTGTGCCTCACAAAAATGAGTGCTTTTGCACAAAAACTGATATTTTCCAACACAGCACAAAGCAGTTGCGCGAAGTTGGGATATAGCAGTTTTTTGCTCAATTCGCAAATGTGTTTGTGCCTCACAATATAGCAGAAATGCACAAGCGACACATGAATGCGCAGAATTGGAATACTACACGACAATTGACTGTTAACAATACTCTGAAAAGGAGCTATCATAGGTGTACAGTACATACCAAGCTCAACACACTTCGGTAACATTGACACCCCAGAAGTTGCATGCCCACCAACACAAATATATAAGTAAGCTACTAAATGGAGAAATGAAACAATAGACCATAGGATAGTGTAGGCTATTCAACATATGACTTATTACTTATATTGTTGCGACTTGCTAACTGGATAAGTGTCAGCATGAAGGAGACGGACAAAATATCTCTGTAGCATCAAACTCTACTCTTTATTTTACAGAAACGCGCCTGTCAGCCAGTATTCTGAGTAGCTCCGACCCGTGTTCCTTACACTATACATCAACATATTTACAGAAGTGTGGACTGTAAAACAAACCCACAATGCTGAAAACACTACTCTATTCACCTGTTTTTTATAGCCTATATATATATATACACACTGTATATAGGCTATAATATAACTTGCTTGACAAACCTGGGGGCAATTAATTCAACTTAAATAAAATGGGCTGAACGGGCAGTGGAATAAGAAAGGAGCACCTTTCATACATTAACTTTACATTCAAAACGCCAACACAGTTTACCAATAGAGTAATCAGTAGCCTAGCCTACTACTGTATAAGCGGTGTCTTTTATATTGAAATCTATGTGAATGCAAGGTAAGGAGGTGCAAACTGTTGCTTGATCGATCTAGGGTTGATATACTGCTGTATGTGTCTATTAAAGTAAAGCTTTCCTGCATTATACAGGTAGTTGTTTAGTATCTGCCGGCTCGGTCTATGTTACACACCGACGGTATGCACTGTGATACCGTGCTGTACTCTGGATTCTGTTTTGGGAGTTATTCTTTCAGCACCATGAAAGCATGCTTGGGAAAGTGATTAGTTTTCTTTCGGTCCAAAAGAACGATCATGATTGCAGCTTCCCTGTTTATTTTTTAAACATGTATTAAAACTAGTGATGCTGCTATCACAATCGTTCTTTTGAATATAATCATTAGATGTGGTTGGAACCTTGTATGATCGCTAGGTGTTTTCCATTGCTGTAGTACCTCGGAAAGCGCCTGCATTTCACTTCAGTGATTGGGTGAGTGAGTGCTGGTGATGTGCGCAGAGTTAAGGATTGCTTTTTAAAAGTGTTATTTTGTGCCTCGCAAGACTGGTTTGGTGCTTGGCGTATACTTTTGAACATGGCAGGATCTCGCAAATTGTCAGCCACTCCCGCCAAATTGCGTTATGCATACAATATATTTGTGCACAGCGCAAAACGGATTGTGGCACGTAAAAAAGAAGTTTTGAATATGGCACATTTTGCGCATTCGCGCATAACGGCTATTTGCAATGCGCATAACCCTCTGCGTGGTGTGTAACCCTGTAACAGGGCGAGCAGCCCTGTACATTGTTTGTTTATTTTTAGATCGGGGTCTCCCCCTCCGCCCCTGTGCAGTGTGTTTTTCTTTTGTATTTAGTTTTATTGTATTATATTTATGACGGCGTAGCGCCGTGTTTTGTTTATTTTTAAAACATGTCCTGGCAGAGGCGAGATCGGTGCTCGTCCTCTGCCAGGAGTAATTAATTAAAACTCGTGCAGAAGGTGGCCATCTCCCGAATGAATTAAGTGGTTTAATTTAGTTGCTAATCGGGAGATGGTCACCTGAATATAAAAAGCCTGCAGCTCTCCAGTTCAGGGTGGGTGTTTTGTGTGGGTGTTTGGAGTAGAGAGACGGAGAGCGAGAGGATTAAAACGAAACTAACAGTAAACAGGAACAGTGACGGCGATCTGCCCAGCCTGACCTGTGTTTTTGTGTTAGTGATTTCTTTTTGTTTAATTATTTATTTTGCTCTGTGAGCGAGTGTTTTCTGTTTGAATATTTTATTTATTTTTTTGGATTCATTAAATAAAACGGCGCCCGCGCCACTGCACAATACCTTTTTGTTGTTGTGGTCCCTTCTTCTGCCGTGACGTCAGACCACTCAGCCATTCCTGTCACACGTGGTGTCCTGCGTGGGATTGCAGCGCCTCCAGGACGCAGGCAGAAGAGGGTACTGCATTTTTTTTCATTTTTTTTTTCGTTTTTTGATTGTGTGGAGAGTGAAGAGGAGGATGGGAGGAAGGAAGATGGGAGGAAGGAGGATGAGGAGACAGCAGCCGCTGCAGCAGCAACAGCCGCAGCAAGTCTGCCTTACCTGCCTGTTGGGGGAGGAGTGGTGTTTTAACTGTGGGGAGCCATGGCACATTTCCCCTGGCACCTTCCCCATATGGCAGGAGGAGGGGACACAGACAGAGGTGAGGAGGAGGAGGAGGAGGCAGAGAGGAAAAGTGGAACGAGGGGAAGAGGAGTGGTGCACCAACTGCATGAGATACGGGCATGAGGAGCACCACTGCCTGGAGGTCTTCAAAGACACGGACCTGGAGTGGGAGGAGCCTGAACGTCCTGCGCCTAAAAGGGAGGAGCCCGAACGTCCTGCGCCTAAAAGGGAGGAGCCCGAACGTCCTGCGCCTAAAAGGGAGGAGCCCGAACGTCCTGCGCCTAAAAGGGAGGAGCCCGAACGTCCTGCGCCTAAAAGGGAGGAGCCCGAACGTCCTGCGCCTAAAAGGGAGGAGCCCGAACGTCCTGCGCCTAAAAGGGAGGAGCCCGAACGTCCTGCGCCTAAAAGGGAGGAGTCGGTGCGTCCACGGCCCAAGAGGGGGGAGTCGGTGCGTCCACGACCCAAGAGGGGGGAGTCGGTGCGTCCACGTCCCGAGAGGGGGGAGTCGGTGCGTCCACGGCCCAAGAAGGGGAAGGCCGAAGGTCCACAGCCCAGGTACCTGCCAGCAGAGGGGGAATACCTGCTGGTGCCGCCTCCATCTCCATGGGAGGACTGTGAGTCGCTCCCACCTCCGCCAGCAGAGGGAGAATACCTGCTGGTGCTACCTCCGTCTCCGTGGGAGGACTGTGAGCCGCTCCCACCTCCGCCAGCAGAGGGAGCATTCCTGCTCGTTCCACCTCCACCGCCCTGGGAGGACTGTGAGTCGCTCCCACCTCCGCCAGCAGAGGGAGAATACCTGCTGGTGCTACCTCCGTCTCCGTGGGAGGACTGTGAGCCGCTCCCACCTCCACCAGCAGAGGGAGCATACCTGCTGGTTCCACCTCCACCGCCGTGGGAGGACTGTGAGTCGCTCCCACCTCCGCCAGCAGAGGGAGCATACCTGCTGGTTCCACCTCCACCGCCGTGGGAGAACGACGTGTCGCTCCCACCACCAGCAGAGGGAGAATACCTGCTGGTGCCACCTCCGTCTCCGTGGGAGGACGACATGTTGCTCCCACCACCACCACCAGCAGAGGGAGCATGCCTGCTGGTTCCGCTTCCACCACAACCAGCAGAGGGAACATGCCTGCTGGTTTCCCTGTCGCTGCCAGAAGGGGAGGAGCCGCCTTCGCTGCCAGAAGGGGAGGAGCCGCCTTCGCTGCCAGAAGGGGAGGAGCCGCCTTCGCTGCCAGAAGGGGAGGAGCCGCCTTCGCTGCCAGAAGGGGAGGAGCCGCCTTCGCTGCCAGAAGGGGAGGAGCCGCCTTCGCTGCCAGAAGGGGAGGAGCCCCTGCCGCCTTCGCAGCCTGAAGGGGAGGAAGCCCTGCCGCCTTCGCAGCCTGAAGGGGAGGAAGCCCTGCCGCCTTCGCAGCCTGAAGGGGAGGAAGCCCTGCCGCCTTCGCAGCCTGAAGGGGAGGAAGCCCTGCCGCCTTCGCAGCCTGAAGGGGAGGAAGCCCTGCCGCCTTCGCAGCCTGAAGGGGAGGAAGCCCTGCCGCCTTGGCCGCCTGAAGGGGAGGAAGCCCTGCCGCCTTGGCCGCCTGAAGGGGAGGAAGCCCTGCCGCCTTGGCCTCCTGAAGGGGAGGAAGCCCTGCCGCCTTGGCCGCCTGAAGGGGAGGAAGCCCTGCCGCCTTGGCCGCCTGAAGGGGAGGAAGCCCTGCCGCCTTGGCCGCCAGAAGGGGAGAAGCCTTGGCCGCCAGAGGAGGAGGAGCCCCTGCCACCTTTACTGTCAAGAGGAGAGGAGCAGGAGCTACCTCTACCTCCACCACCACCACCACCATTGGGAGAAGTGGAGCTCCTGCTGCCGCCTTCATGGCCAGGGGCTCCCCTCCCGCCGTCAGCATCGCCTTGGGTCGCATGTGTCTCTCTTGCGTCTCCTAGGGTTGCTGCCGGTCCTGCGTTGCCTCCCGAGGGTCCGCTGCCGTCGCCTCCCGAGGGTCCGCTGCCGTCGCCTCCCGAGGGTCCGCTGCCGTCGCCTCCCGAGGGTCCGCTGCCGCTGCCGTCGCCTCCCGAGGGTCCGCTGCCGCTGCCGTCGCCTCCCGAGGGTCCGCTGCCGCTGCCGTCGCCTCCCGAGGGTCCGCTGCCGTCGCCTCCCGAGGGTCCGCTGCCATTGCCTCCCGAGGGTCCGCTGCCGTCGCCTCCCGAGGGTCCGCTGCCGTCGCCTGGGGTCGCCAGGGATCCTGCTTCACCTGGGGTCCCTACACTGTGGTCGGAGCCCCATGGAGGGGAGCTGCCGGCCGTCAAGAAAGGGGGGGAGGTCAGGAGACCAGCTCCCCCAGCCGCACTTTCGCGGCAGGATATTGTGTGGTCGGAGCCCCACGGAGGGGAACTGCTGGCCATGAAGAGGAGGGGGAAGGTCAGGAGACCAGATCCCCCAGCCGCACTTTCGCGGCAGGAGTTTGGGTGGTCAGAGCCCCACGGAGGGGAACTGCTGGCCATGAAGAGGAGGGGGAAGGTCAGGAGACCAGCTCCCCCAGCCGCAATTTCGCGGCAGGACAGAGTGTGGAGGGAGCCCCAGAAGAGGGAGCTGCCGGCCACAAATAATTGGGGGGTGCTGGAGATTCCACCATGGCCACCCCCCGGAAACAACTTGCTTCCCCCTCTCCGAGGACATTGAGACTGAGGGGGGAGGTGGCCGTTGGGGCCATGTGTGCTTCGCACAAGGAGGGGGATATGTAACAGGGCGAGCAGCCCTGTACATTGTTTGTTTATTTTTAGATCGGGGTCTCCCCCTCCGCCCCTGTGCAGTGTGTTTTTCTTTTGTATTTAGTTTTATTGTATTATATTTATGACGGCGTAGCGCCGTGTTTTGTTTATTTTTAAAACATGTCCTGGCAGAGGCGAGATCGGTGCTCGTCCTCTGCCAGGAGTAATTAATTAAAACTCGTGCAGAAGGTGGCCATCTCCCGAATGAATTAAGTGGTTTAATTTAGTTGCTAATCGGGAGATGGTCACCTGAATATAAAAAGCCTGCAGCTCTCCAGTTCAGGGTGGGTGTTTTGTGTGGGTGTTTGGAGTAGAGAGACGGAGAGCGAGAGGATTAAAACGAAACTAACAGTAAACAGGAACAGTGACGGCGATCTGCCCAGCCTGACCTGTGTTTTTGTGTTAGTGATTTCTTTTTGTTTAATTATTTATTTTGCTCTGTGAGCGAGTGTTTTCTGTTTGAATATTTTATTTATTTTTTTGGATTCATTAAATAAAACGGCGCCCGCGCCACTGCACAATACCTTTTTGTTGTTGTGGTCCCTTCTTCTGCCGTGACGTCAGACCACTCAGCCATTCCTGTCACAAACCCTTTCAGATATCTGGGCCCATTTATCTTGCAGTAGTGTAAAGCTCAGGAAATATTAACCAGAACAGGCTAAGAGAATGACCGTGGTGTTGTGGTAGACTCATCACTATCAGCAATCGGGCAATGTGGGGAAGCACTTAAAGGCAAACAGAATGCTAAATGATCAAAAGTGTACAAGTCAAGGGAGGTTATGACAAAGCTGTAGACCGCACTTAGAATCCTGTGTTCAGTTCTGGTCCCCACACTACAAAAAGGACATTGCAACTTTGGAGACAGAAGAGCTAAGGAGAGTTATGAAGATAATCTGAGGGATTAATTTGTTCAGCCTAGAACAAAGAAGGGAAGGCTTAATTAAAGTTTTGTTAAATCCTAAAAAGAGTTGAAAAAATTATCCTTAAAAATGACCAAGCCACATTGTTGTTCCTGATGAAGTTCTGGTATCAATCAGCTACTGGAATCTGGATGAGCACTGATGGGCCACATGGCCTCCTCTTATTGAAAACTGTTCTTATTTTTATGTTCAAATGGTAATGCAGTCTTGGCACTACAATGTCAAGCAGTGGTTCTGGACTAAGGGGCAATGGCTGCACAATAGCAGCTATAATGACAGCCAATGATGGTACCACAGTGGTAATATATAGGTACATCAAACAGCTTTGTGTTGAGCTGTTATCTACTACCTTTGAAAATATATAAATGAACCCAGTGGCATGAGCTATTTCATTCGTATTACATGTGATCATACAAATAATGCAACACATGTATGGGCCTGTTTTTAACTGAATTCTTCCGATATGTGCATTATACTGTGCTGAATGTTAGAACAGTACAATAGTTCAGGACCACTTTTTGCATAAAAATATACTTGATTACCTTTTTTATTTGTTAATAACTAATTTAAAATATATGTATATATTATTTCCCAGATTGTGGTGGCACCAAATAAACATTATGGCTTTGGTTTTGGTTCACAACAGCTGTTAAGGAACTTATCTCATGTAAGTTTTATTTGTGTATCACTTAAATGTGGTGTTTAAAATATGCATTACATAGCCAAGGAAATGTACTAAAGTAATATATGATCTGCCCTTAGATCCACAATAATGTCTCCTACTACATAAACATTTCTCCCTGTGTTAAGATCCATTGTCCAAATTCACATGTAGATGGTTGATACAATCCAGGTTGTACTATTTAGTAAGACCAGCAACTTCGCACAGCCAGGACGCAAACTGTGTGACTCACCCGGCACACCACGTAGCCATGCTTTTACCAGGTAAGCCACTCAGGGACCCTAATTGCCTCTTTTTACCTGCAAACCTGCAGATGTGACTAACTACTAAGCCTTGTCTAGTGGCTGACCAGTACAGGTTACTGTGGCATGAGGCAAACCTCAGCAGAATGTTTTTTGGATGAGAAAAGGCCAATCCCTGTGATCACCTGTGGCAAAGTGGCTTGCAGTGTACAGGGTGCAGGAGTGGTGCAGTGTTTAATCAGGAGACAGACAATTGTAATCCACTCAGAACTGCTTTTTAAATTATAATCCTGGTGACCAAACAATAATTCCAGGCAATACACAACAATGTGTAATGCACTGGAATAAATAAACGGGTTGCAGTCCCAAATAATAAACACAGTCAACAGTACACGCACAATACACAAACAGGGTCACCAGTCCTGGGTGAGTGCTGCAGTGCTCGTGGTGAAAAATACAATTAATCGTGGTAACAAGTGAAGTGCTGTCCGGTGTGCTGGCCTCTGGCGACAGCTCCGGATGTGTTTAGCCGTTCACTAAATAACAAGTAACAGTTAGAGACAAGACAAAAGAAACAAAAACACATGTCCTTCTGGTCGATTCCTTAACCAAAACGAAGGAACAGATTACATCGCTTCGTCCCCTTCTTCTACTGTCACACATGACCCCTTGGTAAACGATTGCAGCCACTCCTCCAATCCACATTGTTTCCCTTCCGGGTCGATGAGTTAGTGCACCGAAGCTCCGCCCCCTTTCTAGATGACTGACTTCTTTTTAACCCTGAGAATGAATTGTCAGGCCAAACAGTCCAGGGTGCTCTGTTCCCGTTACTTAGCGCCCTCACAGGTCGGGAGGGAAATTTACCACCAAAGAACATTCTATTTCTGTCACACGACCACAGACAAGTGAGAACTTAAAATAGTACATATGATAATAGTTCTTTCATAATCTATTTGAAAACAAGCAAATTTATAGTACTGTATTCAAGATTCAGTAAATTCATGTATTATCTTTAATCCTTTGAACTGAGGAAGGTAAACATTCATAGTATTTTTTATCACTTACTTCTCAGTCTTATGAAAACGATGTTGACACAGATGAGATCAAATAGGAATTTGCTGTCGTCAATATACATCTATACAAAAATATTTTTATAATTTTGGGGGAACAAGAAAAGAAAAGAAATGCTTCAGAATCTATGCCAGTGGTTGTTTCATGTTTTATTGTCATACTGTTACAATCATTTAATTAGTTTCAGATGTTGTTTTAATACATTCGTTTATAGCTGGGGTTTTTAAATTTACAAGTAAGATTTAAATGTTGTGTAATTTTATTGCACATTCATCTGTCTTTATGACATGGGAAATGAACTCGTAGATCCTAGAAACCTTAAAAGGATACTGTATACCCTCTGAATTTGAGAGACATATTTTTAAAACTTCTTTTT
Source organism: Acipenser ruthenus (assembly GCF_902713425.1). Classification (NCBI taxonomy): domain Eukaryota; kingdom Metazoa; phylum Chordata; class Actinopteri; order Acipenseriformes; family Acipenseridae; genus Acipenser; species Acipenser ruthenus. Next base: position 30,536,715 of record NC_081202.1, on the reverse strand, counting down.
CTACCCCATTGTCATATATTCCTGTTTCAGCACTGTCAGCATGTAGTGGATGGTGCAATAGAATAGATGTCACAACAGCTGCTTTCCAATCAAAAGAAACCCCTCAAGGGTGCTTTTATTGCACACAACAACAACAACAACAACAACAAAAAAAACTGCGACGCAGGGGTCTGTAGCCAATTAGTTTTTATGCAGAGAGGGTAGCTCTACACTGGTCGTCCCTTTCAGTCCTTGTAGTCTGCAACAAGGGAAAACACAAAACAGGTTGCAAAACAACAAAGGCAAAATGATGCGGCTCCAAACAACTCGAGAGAGAGAGCTTCCCAAAACTGCTCCCCTAAATACTGCCATGCCCCTCCCTACAATCAGCACTGCACCAAAATCTACCCAATCGAAGCACACTGCAGCGCTAACCACGAGAAACACGCCCAGCAGTACAGCAGCTTCGGGACCTACCAAGATGGCCGACCTCATTGGGTTGCTTTGGGTTTCATCATTAGGGAAGTGTATGTGGTAGCTGTGTCTTAATTCCAATCCTTATATTGTGTACATATGAAAGCATTCTCAAAAAATTCTACATTCAGTACAGCATGCAAAGACCAATTTGCCATATTTAGTCAATGGCTTATATTTTGTTGACCCATCCAACCTGAGATTACAAAACATATGATTGGTTGAAGGCTGCATATATAATTAATTATGTTTCATGATGGTATTTATTGTGTGTTATTTGATTATTGGTTTTGCATGTGATTTGATGTACTAATTGCTTTTTTAAAATATATTTTAGAGTGTAGAGTTGTTTTTCTTGAATTTGATCTTTTTATTATTTGATTTATGTTTTAGTTGTTTAAAATACCTATACACAGCCTTGACTTGTGCCTTGCTGATACTACTTGAATACTGCCATAACTATACAAAAGAAACCTTGCTATTTGAGCCTGAGCACTCTTTTAAATTGCCTGTATGCACAGTATTTGTATATTGCCAGTTTGCACATTGTCTACTTGAATGTTGCTAATTTGTACAGTAATTTTAATATGTATTGCTTGTTTGCACATTAACTGCCAACCTCTCTTTAACCCTTGTCATTAAATAAAAGCTATTGGCACTTTGATTAATCTTGTCTCTATGCCTGGTACTTAACTTGTGACCAACTCTGGGTTACATATGTATATATAATGGGGATTGATTTTATACTTAATACAAAGCCGGTAAAACGCGACTGACGTGTATCTGGGTAACAGATATCTGAGTGCTGACTGTAATACATTTCACATTAATTAAAAAAAATGAGAAGTTACCGGTACTTTTATTCTTTTACATGTTTTACATTTAAGAGGTAGATAGAAACAAACAAATCACAAAACATGCTGGTCTTTGTGTTCGAGGCGTCTGTGGCAGCGTGGCAGAGTGAAGCCCCACTGGTGCTTGGGGAGTATTGTGTAGCAGGGAGGGGGTTCAGTTCCTCCTTGCAAAGACACGTGGGGATGTGGCTGGAGCTGTCAATTTAACACATAATTAAATGATTAATTAAGGCTCCAGCCACAGGTGTATACATAGGGTGATCACAGGTATTAGTTGAGACGAAGTGTAGTGACGGTGAAGGCTGTGCGGTTTGTTATTTTGTAGTGTTGTTTTAATGTGTGTAAATGTATGTAAATAAATGCACATAAGTGCTTAAACTAAAGCATTTCTGGTCTGAGTCTCCTTGGTTACACGCTCCCCTTCACAGTACCTGAACTGTGCACGTAATGCACATAATGAGCGCCCTGCCTCAGTAGGACAGCTGTGGGATCAGCCAACACCACCTGCCCAGCTGCCCCCGCACCTTCTCCAGCACCCCGCCTCCCAGTTCTTGCGCTCGCTGTCCTGGTCCCCGCTATGGACCTCCAGGTATTTAAATCTGCCTCGTCTCCAGTGCAGCCCAGCTGGCAGGTCTGGGGGCCTGCAGCCCCTCCACTCCCCCGCCAGCAGGGCACAGCTCTTAGACCAGATGATCTTGGCAGATGACATTGACTGGAAGTCTCTCTGGGTGGTGCAGAGTAGTGTCGTCCCCAAAATGACCACGATGCCATCAGCATATGCTGACACTTTACACCTGTCCTGGAACATTGTGGGAAGGACAGTCCGCTAATAACTCTGTGCAGCTCATGGATAAGGGGCTTGATGGCCAGAGAGTACAGCATCACCGACATCAAGCAGTCCTGTCTGATGCCCCTCTGAAAGAGAAAGAAAACACTGGGTAACCAAAGCTTGGGTGTGCGTATTTTCAAGAGTTTCTGTTTGAGGTGTTTTTGTTTAAACCTTTATTTTGTTTGGGTGTTTTATTTTTGTTTAATGTTAAATAAAAGTGAGCAACAGCACTAAATTGCAGTTTACAAAACTGTGTAAGTGTTGGAAAAATCTCTTCACATTTTCATTGTTAAGTTAATAGCTTTGGGTTTGGGTCGGATGAGAAACTGAAGACCAATGTTTAAGGTACAAGAAGAAAACAGTGACTGGTTGATTTCACTTCAAGGATTACTACTCGTTTACTGGAAACCACCTCCCTGTCAAGGAAGAAGAGGATCTAAAGTACAGTTGTGGACTTTCTGTAAAATATAGTTTTGTTTGTGTTTTTATTATCTAATTAAACTAACATGTGTATATTATTTTTGCTCCTTGTGACAGAGTAAGAGCTCTGCCTGTAAATATTGTGCTGTTTGTGTGTGTTTTGGTGGTGGTTGGCAGGGATGTGGTTAACTTCTGTCCCTGCCAAAAACATGTGAGAATGTGGCTGCACCTTAATAGAATAATTGGTGCTAATTAGGAGCATCCACATCACATAAAAGGAGAGCCCAGGGCAAGCTGGTGAGTGTTGTGAGTCTGTGTTTATATTTATATTTATATTTATATTTATATTTATATTTATATTTATATTTTATTTGCATTTTATTTTTGTTCAGCCTGAAAATGTTTTTGTGTTTTGTTAAACCTTTATTTTGGCCCTTGTGCCCTTTTGTTTGGTGTTATTTTTGTTTATTAAAGTGCACGTTAGCACTTAAACTGCAGCTTCTTTGTCTCTCAGTCTCTTTCCTGCCGGTATCCTGTTACACTACTAATAAAAATGTGGGTTTTGTAGATGTTAAAGTAAGTATACTGTGTCTGAGCTTGTATATTTGTGATTGAAGTAGTAGGCAATCATAACTTAATTGGGACTTGGGTACTTGTCCTTTCCTTTCCTAATTAAGCTAGCTGTGCTTTTTAGCAATTCTGCCTACAACTGGGTACCCCATTCTTTAGAGATATGATTTAATATACTGTACATCACAGCAGCTTTGGGAGTAACAGCTGCACGGTGTGTTTTGTAAACAACCTACTATCACTACAATGGGAAGTTCTAGGGGAGGCAGTGGCACTTGCAATGGCCTGGTGAAACAGGGATATTGTTCCTTGAAGAACAGCACTTGCAGTTTTCACTATATAGGGTTGGCGTGCCCCTGTGCACAGAACCTTCTGTGAAGTGGAGTGTGTACTACTAAGACCTGGGTGGCAGGGTGAAAGCCCTGCTAGTGTCAATAGTGTGGGTGATGTGTTTTTTATTTGCTTGGCAGGGATGGGGTTAATTCAATCCCTGCTGAATCCTTGTACAGAATGTGGCTGGAACTTAATTGATTAATTGATAAATGCAGGGAGAAAGCCTTTGTTTGGGAAAAGGGAATTTGAATGTTTACACTGTGGGTTTTTTAATTTGTATGTGTGTGTGTATGTATGTGTGCATATATATATATATATATATATATATATATATATATATATATATATATATATTAGTGAAGGTGAATGCCCCGCCTTTATTTAATGTTTGTATTGTGTAAACCTTTTGTTTTGGCCCTTGTGCCTTTTTCTTTGTCTTTTGTTTAATAAATGTGCATGCCTGTGCTTAAACTGCAGCTTCCTTGTCTCTGAGTCTCTTTCCTGCCAATAACATCTGGGGCCACAGCGCTATCCTGTTACAGGCATGTTAAGGTGAATGTCATATCAGATCAAATGGTAGTTGCAATGTTTTAGAATGCATCTGTTCATTTCAAATGCAATGAAATTAATAAACTAAATATAAAAGAGAACTAGCTGTACGGTCTTTGTGCTGTTTTTGCATTTTTGTCCCCATTTTATAGGCTGTTATAGGTGTTGCTTTGGTTTATATTGGAATTATTTGAGTGGTAATAATGTGTGGTTTTGGTGCAACCTGTTACAATACAATATATTTCCTTGGAAATCTACCTGTTTTATTTTAATAAAAGTAAAGAACGTCAATTTTGTTTTATGCAAACTACCAAAGTCCCTATTATTCTGTGTTGTTCATGCATTGCTATTGAACCTTTTGCATTGATCCCAAGTGTGAAGTACCCCAACAGCTGCCTAACTCTGAAGGGATTTTAGGGTTAGTACAATGACCTAAAAAAGAAGTGTTTTAAAGACTTTAGAATCCATATTGTTACCTCTTATTACCATAAGCAACACTGGGCTGGATATTCCACTTATCCTTAAGTAAGTTAAATATACCAGTTTATTAAGGGGCATGCAATTTTAAAACTGAAATTCCAGAAATCTTCCCTTGCATTTCTATGTGTGTAAGTCTTTTACATTAAAGCAAACACTTCTAAAAAGCCATGTTAGGATACATAAAGCTCAGTTTGCATGCCTGACTTTCAGATATTCTGTTCCTATTTCTCCTCATAGTTCATTTTAGTTTGAGTTGTGTATATAAGCATGGGAAACTGATGTATTACGAAGAGTTGGGACAGTGACGCTTTCCTTTTTTTTTAATGAAAAAACAGGCACTGGCAACAGGCACTATGACAGGTCAGAGAGCACACCTCCGTCCTGATCTGAAAGTCGCTTTGCCATTCAGAGCCTTTCTTACAGAGACTGAAAATTGTGTTTGCATGTGTCGCGCTTTTGTGACATGGACTCATCTGTGAACTAGGCTGAAATCACCCAAATCATTCACTATCAGGACTTCAGAGGTAAGGCATAAGAAACTGGTGAATTAACCTTGGGTCAGTTATACTGTGGGGGAGTTAGCAACCAGCAGCCTTGTGTTTGGCAATTCAGGGAATCCCCTATCAGACTGAAAAATGAACTTCAAGAGGTCCCACCCCTAATCCCAGTAGGTCGTCACACACTCTAAACGTTGCTGTTTAATGTGTAACTAATAGCTGGAGATCTGCCACACTCCAGTATACATTTATGTATTTATTTTTCCAGTGACTTGGTACAAAAGTCTTCTCAAACATTAAGTGTTTTGGAGTTATTGAGCATATTGATTGACGTCTTTGAGATCCTTCACGTCTGTCGTCTTCCCCTGTCTGTCACTAGCATGATCAGACCTTGATTTCCCAGTTGCATTGCATCTTAGTTTGGCACCCAGTATCATAAACTATCAGACTTAAATTCATTCTTTCTTCTGCCCATTTTAGGGCCACAGCTAACTGCTCTCAGCCCTGTATACTGCAGAGTTGTGCATGATTTGGCTCCTAGAATAACAGATTTAACCTAAGGGGACATATTGCTCAAAAGTGCAATTTGCATCATTTGTTGTGAAAGGAAAATAAAACTGTTAATGCTAAACACAACTAGTAACAAGTAACTCGGCACATTAACTCAAGTACTCAAAAGTGTTGAGAAGTCGTTCCTTTTTGTTTAGAGACAACAGTGCTAATAATGCTTTGGTGTTAAAACTGGTCCAAAGTGCTAATTTTAATCCCTGAATAGTCCCTAACAAAGTGGCCACACCCTGTACATCAACGTAATCTATACTGAGCTTTCTTTTATCTGCCGACAGTTTAACAGTACAATATTTTATCCATCAATTGAAAGTGCCCTGCTATTTTTGCTGGCAGCTCAACCTCAAAAGCCACTTAAAAATGCCTGCATGCTCTGTTTATTCTAAGTAGTCTGTAAAAGGGTTACTCTTAGCCATGTTGCGGATATAACCTGGCATCCCTATAAACAGCGCTCTCTTTTTAGTAAGCTGCTATATGTATATGTGTATGGTCTTGCATTTCTGGAGCTGGCTTCTTGAATAGTTGTCAGCGTTGCCAAGAATAGAAGAAGCATGGTTAGCAGTGCACAAGCCAAGCTTGACGGTTTGGAAAGGGCCCCTTTGAAAATTACTGAGAAACTCTTTAAGTGCAATCAAGGGCTAAGCTGATGTGCACCAAAAGGGAAAAAGACGCAGAGAGAATCCCTTTGAGTCATTGCCTTATAAACGACAGTGTCTGATGTGACCAGAATTGGGGGGGGGGGGGGGAATACACAAACTTCAAAACATCACATTCCAACATCTGTCATCATGCAAATGCAGTTATTGTAATTTAAAACTTTTTTAAGAAGTATTCTCTAACTAGAAGGCAATAACAACGTACGCTTATATGCAACAAAAAAAAAAACAACTTTTTTTTTTTTTTTTTAAAAGCACTCAGGACAAGTAATTACACATAACCTCCTTGACAACTTAGTGTACTCCAGTATAAATTGTATTTTCACCTCAAGAATAACTGAGCATGGAATGTACATATTTTAAACTGCCCTGACTTGCAGTACTAGACAGTTCAACCCGCTGTGTGATAATTTATGTTCCATTACTAGACAAGCTTTGAGAAGACTGTGTAACGCTTATGTATTAACTGCCGATACACAAAAGGCGTGTTCAAAAGGGTTTATTGGGAGAGTACACGGTATTAAATGTACAGAGCAAAAGGGGATAGTGCAGCTGTTCAGTCTTGCTTACAAGTCTCACTCATATTTCTGTCTCATTCTCACTTCCTGTATCCCTTACATAAAGGTCAACCCCCAATCAATATATACGGGAACCCTAACTGTTGAAATCCAAATGTGGATTAAGTCCCAGTTTCCTCCATTGTGGCCACATTCTCAAATGGCTGTAATGGAGGGAGCCTGAAACCAATTTACATACAGTGGAGGTTTGTTTTCCTTTATTCCTGCTAAACTAGAATAAAATATACTAACAATGTGGCAGGGGATAATTCACTCCAGCACCCTCCCCTAGCCCATCTTTGTTCACAGTTAAATAGATCCAAGTCCCTCAACGTGTCTCCACAAGGCATACCTTTTAGCCCTGGGGTTAGTATACTTGCTTTTTGCTGGACTCTCTCCAAAGTGGCAATGTTCTTTTTGTACTGCAGGGACCAGTACAGTACAGTATTCAACTCCCTATGAAAGCAGGACTTTACCAGTGCATTATATACAACCTCATCATAATAACCCTTGACTTCTACTTTTTGACTATATAATCAAACATTCTGTTTGCCTTTGCAATTGCTTCCACACTGTGCCTGGTTTCTGACAGGTAATTCTCATGGTTGGCCTGCTCTTGTCCAGTCCAACCCATCTGGCATTGGAATCCTACATTTTATGACCGGCTTGCATCACTTTTTTAACAACAGTTACAATTCTGCCCAGTCCTGTATGCAGTCTAAATCCCATTTTCAGGACCACTGCATAATCTTCCAATTCTTCCCATAGCTTAGTATCATCTGCAAACGTAAAACCTTTCTAACTATCCCCCTTGTCTTGGTCATGTATCTAGATAAGAAAGAGCAGGGGCCTCAGTGTTGATCCTTGCAGCTCCATACTGAGTGCATGGCACCAACTAGAAATAACTCCCCTTATAAATACTCTCTGCTTCCAGTCATGTTATCCATATGCACATGCACCTTGGATTGCAATACATTTGGGCTTCAGGATTAGTCTTTTGTGCTGCCCTTTGTCAAAGGTCTATTGGAAGTCCAAATATATTATGTCAAACATGTTTTTTTGTATCCATCTTTGCAGTAACTTCTTTAAAAAAGATTTGTCAGACAGGGTTGATCTTTTCTGAATACATGTGGCTGTCACCTGTTGTTCCTATGTAAATAATCCTCTAATTATGATAAGTAGGCCAATGGCCTACTTTAATTTTTCTGTTCTGACTTATTTTCTTTTCTTAAACATCGCTACTACATTTGTCATACTACTGTACCACAACCCAGCACAAATGTAATGAAGAACCTCACATATACTCCAAAACCCAAAGAAGCTGCTGTTCATGTGCTGGACATTTCCAAGCACATTTCTGACCAACTTCTTGGCATTCACAATCCTTTCAACCACAACATCTCTTTAGTGTATTCCCTTCTTGGTGTTTGTTTTAGTGGTGTGTCCCAGGAGTGACAGTACCGCTGCCCTTCAAAGCGCTCCCCATCTCCCAGAGCTGCTGCAAAGAGCTCTCATACAATGTGGTTTCATATGGATATGCTTTCATGGGGCCCATGCTGGCCAATGTTAACATGGGATTCCGGGAAAGGAAGGGGCCGTTTTCTATGAGATTTGGGAATTCTTCTTATAATTTGGCATGCCGTGGAAATGAAAACTGTTTTATACTGCATTTAAACAAAAAAATGTGAAAAAACATTCTATTATAGAAGGTGATTAAGGTAACAATCAGTTATTTTGACACCAGGACCAAGAGACCAATTTAACTAACAGTTAAATCTAATAAAAGGTACTTAGTGTTGTTTTTCATTCATGAAAGGTGGAATATTAGCATATAACGATAATGTAGCTTGAAAGAATAGTCTATGTACGAGATACTTCAATCTTATGCGTGAAAATAAAAAATACACCGCTCCACTTCTGGTTATTTCCCCTAAAAGTGCATCAGAAACAGGTTAAAAGTCTTCTACAAAGACTGCACCCTGATGTATTAATGCATTACACCTCCAGTCCTGTTGTTCTCTACAGCACATATTGCAGGATGTAATTGTTATCAATGCAAAGCAGAATTTCTTAACTAAGCTGGAAGTCAAACGTGTTGTTCACTGCTATATCATGGGTTTCAAGTTATAAAAACACAGGTGAAAATGAAAACAAACTTTCATTTTCAACACAATATACACGTTTTTTCTTTTTTGTTTTACTTCTTTTTTTTATTTTAACAATTTCCATAACACATACAATGGCAATCATTAACTAATACATTTATATAGCCGGTACAGACATCTGTTAATTGTACTTTTACAGAACTTTGTTTTTTTTCTGTTCAATATTATTAATATTATTCTGCTTACATACCCACATATACATACATACACTGCTTTCATGACCATGCCATTACTCCACTGATAGGTTCTAGGAATGGACCACATTGCTTAAATTACAGTGGCATGTTATTTATATTGTTATATAATTTTTTTTTAATGTTATGCTATTTTAATTAAAGTTTTATCCATGCATGGCAGGTTCTTATTTTTTCAGCTCTTTAGTATTAGCTGTTTGACAACTACCAAGGCCATAGAGATCAATTTTCTATTTTATTCTTCACACATTCTGGACATAATGCCCAATACTATAATTCCAAAACCTATTAATTATACTACATTCCCATAGCGCATGTATGTAAGTTCCTTCCTGAACAGTACACCTCCAACATATACCAGATGTTTGTAATCCAAGCCTGTATAATTCGCTAGGCGTCCAGTAGTACCCGTGTAGCACCTTAACTTGGGTAAGTTTAAGTGATACCTCTTTCGATTCTGTATGTGCATTACACCATATCTCTTCCCATTCCTCTGTTGTCATTTTCTCCTTCAGATCATGTTCCCATATGTTTTTAATTGTCTTTAAATCTGATTTCCTTTTTTTTTTTTTTTTTTTACTCAAAATGTCTCTATATATTCCTGATGTAATAATAGTCTTTATGTCCCTTTCCATAAAGTATGTATCTCAACTAGATGATCTGGGTGCTGTACTGAATCCATCATTAAAGCTTTCAATACAGTAAATATTACCACCACTGCCATTTACTAGGAGAGAGTCTACTCTTTATCATTTCATATGCCACATATTCATCACCAGCATATACATCTGACACTTTATTACATTTGCTTTTTGTCAATCAAACCACATCATTGGTTTGTTGTTCATTTTAATGTGTGGTTTTCTCCATAGTGGTTGATCGGATGAGTCATGTATATTTTCCTTTGTTAGTGAATGTATTTCACTCCATGTAAAAAGTTCATACATGGGTGTGTAATCATTATTTTCTTGGGGTGAATATACAGAATGTCATGTGGGGAATATGGTGCAAGAATATGCCTTTCAGTATTTGTCCATACAGGTGGTGTCCTTTCGTTGCTTAAAGCTCTTACATATGTTTTTAAGAGTAATATGCCCAATGGTAATATTGTAGGTCAGTGTGACAGAGTGGTGCAAGGGATGAGGCCCAGAGACAGACTGCAGTTCAAAGCAAAGACTTTTATTAAATAAAAGACACAAAATAAACAGGCACGAGGGCCAAACAAAAGGTTTTTAAAACACAAACAATAAACACAAAGTAAAACTTACAGAAATAAATCTTCCAGGCTGAGCTTTGCCTTCACTGGACTGCACAAATTCAAAAAACCAGCACACAAAGAAAAAACCCCAGCAAGGAACAAAAAACACACTTGTTTCCTCAGCTACCTCTCTCTAATGAGGAGCTGAGGCCTCCTTTTATGTCAGGTGGCTGGGTGCTGATTGATTGTTAATTACTCCCACCTGACACAATAAACCTGGGCAGGGAGGGTAATTTAACCCCATCCCTGCCAACATTTACAAGGGCAGAGCCCCCCCATTTCCTTAGGTGCCTGTAGTGTTAATAACCAGAATCTTGATTTGTGTTTATTCCACATAAAGTCTCAAATTAACCTGTTAGTCTGTTTATAAACACTGTCAGGTAATGCAATAGGTGACATATTAAACACATAGAAATATTTGGGTATGACCATCATCTTGACTCAACTGATTTTTCCCCATGATGAAAGATTCAACCTGCTCCACCTTTCAAATTCCTCCCCTATCTTACTTAAGACGGGTTGTATGTTAGCAGTCATCATTTTTGTAATTCCAGGGGTAACAGTATACCCAGGTATTTAACACCTTGTTCTGGTACACATATTTTGTGAAACAATCCAGGGGTCCTGTATTAAAACGTAAGTATCTCTCAGTCTTATTCCAGTTTATTCTATAACTGGAGAAAAACGAGAATTCTTTAATGAGTTTTAATAAATTCCTCATTGTGTCTTCCGGGTTCAGTAATAAAAAGTACAATATCATCGGCATTTAACGGTATGTTATGCATCATGCCTGCTATTTCAATACCATGTATGCCTTCAGCCCTTCTTACTGCTTCAGCCAATGGCTCTAGTGCTAAAACAAACAGGAGGTGAAATAAGGGACACACCTGCCTTGTACCTCTTTAAAGTCTAAACTGGTTTGATATCAGCCCATTAGTAAGAACTGCGCCAGTGATTTGTGATATAATGCCTTTACGCACTTGGTAAAAGTAGGCCCAAAGCCATATTTTTTGAGTACCAGGAATAGATACTTCCATTCTACTTTATCGAAGGTTTTTTTCAGCGTCTAGTGCTATTAAATCGAAACTTAATGCCAATTACTTTTCTAATGTTTGCATGTGGGGGATTTACTCTTTTCTTTTCTGCTTTTTTTAACTGTAATTCAGTTCTGTTTTCTGGCCTTTTTCTGTCTTTTTTAATGATATGATATAATTTGTCCTCTCAAATAGACTTTCATAGCCTCCCACAATGTACTGGAGGAAGACAGCGAGTCAGTATTGTGGTATAGGTGTGTGTTGATTTCCTTATTACTACTGTCTTGCATATTCCTACCGTCATGCAGCCTCCATCTAAAACTCTGTTTTGTCCCCCTAACAGGTGCTACATTTAGCTCTGCAGGAGTGTGGTCTGAAATATGCCTACTCCCATTGGCTGGAAAGATCTTTCCCTGCTGTATTTTCTCTGTCTCCAATGTCTGATATTTGGTTTTCAGTGACATCCGTTCGCTTATTCATGTCAGACATCTCTTTTAATCAGCGACATATCAGATTTTATGTTTCTTATATCTTCTACTACTGGAAGTAGTAGCTGTTTAAGCGAAGTAAGCTCTGCCATCATTTGTGTATTACTCGTATGGTCTGAATACTCTTCTGTAGCCCGCCTTGCAATTTTCCCACTCAGTATCCGCCGCCATTTCTGGTTGTTTACTAGCCGTCTTATTTCTTAGTTTTTACTTTCTCTTGGAGCAAAAAAACTTCATGAAGCCATCTTATAGATTCTACACTTCTTTGTCTCTAGTATTTTTCCTCTTTTTAGAAATAACTGTGTAGGTATGCTCTCCTGTTTCATCTCCTGCAGAGTAACAAGTAATGAATGCTTCAGAAGACCAAGAGCAATACTTCAGCTGCTGCAGGGATACTTTGTTTCTGAAACCAAACAGCAAAACTGTTTACCTATACGCTTTTCTACATGTGTTGGCTACCCCCTTCCGGGCTTGTGTATATAGCTTTGTAAATAGTTTAGTAAAATTTAAAGAAACAGTACCATTTATTTTTGCAACCGGTTTTGTTGGATGTATTGTAAATACATTTTTACTTGAATCACTGAACTTTCCGTGGGTCATTCTGAGGCTTTCCATAGCGCAAGTATTTTTAAAGCCTGGTACTGGTCTTGAAAACGTTGTTTCGCTAAGTCTCATTTTACGGTAACAAAAGTGTGTAAGGTTACGGTCATCGTACAAAAAGAGCCAGGGGTAAGAATGCAGTTTAACTCTTTATTGTAGAGCATCCATCTAAATACATCTCACCAGATTTCATACATACAACCTCGAGTTATGTTTGATACATTTCACGAAAACATCTGGTTTCCACAAAGAATGACACTTTGTGGTAGATGTACTAAAGTGTTGCATCTCTTGCATTCGTTGCAAACCACATGCAAACCAGTGGGAAGTGTAGCGTGAAATGTACTAAACAAACGCAACGCTGTTAGCATCATTTTAACGAATGCTTTGCAGCCGCAGTTCTTATTTGCGCTTTAGCCTTAAATTAATATGTAATTCTGGGTGTTCCTTCAGAGATTCACAAAAACAGGGTGAAGATAGTTCAAATGAGGGATCAAAAATATTGTAACGAGATGTACTAAAGCTGTCGGCAATTGCGACACTTACAATTGCATCAATTTGTTAAGAACTTTTGAAAGCATGTTTTAAACAGTCGCAATTGTTGCTGGCATTTCCCAGTCTGCTTTTTCTCGTTTGTTGTCAATGTATTTTTGAGGCAACACCCAAGTACCTAATTTTCAGTAAAGTCAGGGTGTACTTACAAGTCTTGCAAACAAACTTATATCATATTACTGGTTTTCCCAGCATGTTGGGAGCAATAGACTGCACACATGTGCAACTAACCCCTCCAGCTCATTCTGAGCATCTGTATAGGATCATGATCTATTGTGTGTTAATTGTCTAGGCTAAAAAAATAATAATAATAAAAATAAAATAAAAAAAGTCTAAAATCATTTAGTTTCAATTTAAAATAATCTTTTATTCGCATTGTACGCCAATGTGTACACTGCAGCAGCATGATTTATTTTGTGTTACCAGGAGGCTAAAGTACAAAAAAAGTGTGCTGATTTTACTACAGTACTGCATACTGTATAGAACTACTGTACAGATTTATATTTATACATAGTGTAATGTGTAGCCTACCCAAAACACATTAGTATTATTTCAGCGGGCATTTCTATTTAAAATACACCGAGAACTGTAAATGTATGTGTGTGCGATTGTTTTTAAACTTGACACCTCCTTATGTCAGACAAACATGCCAGTTTAGCGAGGGGCTACTTGATGTATGATTATGAAAAGCTTTTTGTGGGTGAAGGTTGGGGCACCACTATAGAATCTGATGGGATTAAACTGCCTTTCATTTTTTATATATACTGAGCATCAAAAAGAAATGTATCACTTATATTTGAGCATCAAAAGAAACGTATCACTTATATTTGAGCATCAAAAGAAACTTGTCACTTATATTTGGATAAAATTCACTAGATGTGATCGAAAAATGACAAACTCTTTTTTAGAGCAGGTGTAGTGACTTTTTATTGTGCTGATTAACAGTTGACATCACGAAGATGCTGCAAAATGATCTGTCGATCTTGGGCAGGTGTTGTGACTCTTGGTCTCCCAGTTCATGACCTGTCATTGACAGAGTGTGTCTGGTTATACCGTCTCGCCAGGTTTGAAATTGCTGGCTGGGAGCACCCAAGATGGCGAGCCACAGCACGCTGCCCTAGTCCAGCCTCCAACATGCTGATTGCATGAAAGCGCTGCTCTCTTGACAGACGTGGCATATTGTTTTTTTTTCTGTGATTTTATTTATTGCTTTTATTGAAGCTTGCAATTCAACAGCTGAAATCACTCCATATCCAGTGTTCAATCAACTGTCTCACTAATTAGGCGATTAAGTGCATATGCTTCAGTCATAGTCACTCAAGCATGTCATGGTCAAGGATGAATGATTGAGTGATTAAAAAGAAACCAAAAACATTTCATCAATGTCCATCATTTATATACCTTATTTTTTTCAAAAATAAATGTGTTATAATAGTGATAAGTTTCTTTTGATGCTCTGTATATATATATCAGTATTAAAACAGGTACAATAAAGGCGGAACAGAATGCATTGTACAGATGACGTTTACATTGACTTTATGCAGCACTACTTTTTGTTGCTGATGAATACAAAAGTTTTCCTCATTATTCTGTGAGTAATGCGGTTTGCTCAGAATTACATCTGAGGTCTCGTAGCCTTCACTTGGGCTTCATCCCAGAGGTGGATGCTTTGTGGATGCTTTGTATTTCCAATTGCAAAATAATTAAAAAAAACAAAGCTTCTACTTACACTGAGCTGTTCTGGAGTTCAGGTACCTCGTACAGAAAAGCAAACGTGGTTTGTGAACTGTTTGTAAAACATGTAAAAGAATAAATGTACAGCAAACTTTTATTATTTTATTTATTTGGATTTGAGTGCATGCTCGTGTATTTGTAAGTTATAAGTTTCAGTATTTAAGTTATCGTTAGGTCCTAACATTTATTAGCAAAATAAATAAAATACAAAGTTTCAATAATTCAAAATAAAAAACAAGGTGGGTGGGGGGGAGAGGGGGGAGGAAGGGACATAGTCATGTGACAAGTATAAAGGTGTGCACTTGGGGAGAAGATGGAACAGACGGGACATAGTGACATGACAATATAAAGGTGTGCACTTGGGGAGAAGATGGAACAGACGGGACATAGTCACATGACAATATAAAGGTGTGCACTTGGGGAGAAGATGGAACAACTGTTATAAGGGATGGCACAATTAAAGGATGTCATTATCAGTTGTGTACTGGCTCAATGTGGGCTTAAAATGAAAGTTGTGGAATCACATGTGGTCCGAGTGTGGGTGGTCTACCTACTTTGTGCCACTCACAGTTCATTTTTTGAATTTCCTCATGTATTCCTCGTGGTTGTCGTGTCTCTATGTCCTCAGAGCAGCGTCAGGATTTCCCCCCATTCACCTAAATCCAGGGGCAGCTCCAGAAATAATTAATAGGGGGGCTGAGCATGGGGGGAGTGGAGCCAAGGAGCCAATTTTGGGTTAATAAGCTCTGACAACCCAGAGCAACCTAATTGTTGCTTTTGTAACAGTGGTTATCTCTGAAGTCATTAACATGACTGAGCTACAATATAAATATATACATTGCTAATGTAGCTGATCCTGTATATTGTGCTGCACTGTGAGTGTTTTATATGAAAATTAACTTTAACCAGCACATGCTAAGTTATCCACACAAAGTACACACAAGAAATAAAAAGACAGCATTTGTTTTACAAATGAATTCTTTATATTACCTCATTAAACCAAAATTAAACGAAGAAGAAAACACATTTGTTGTGCTAGTGCTACCTTCATGCTGTCTCTTTGGAAGAAAAAACTGTCCAAAGTTCACTGCTTCTGCATTTTGAATTGCATTACTGTAATAACTTTGCATGATTTGCCTACATAGTTAAAAACTGCTATCCACTGTTACACAACGTAAAATAAAAAGTGTTTCACTTAAGTACAATGCATTACACACATATTGGTTACAAATCTGATTATCTACTTATTTAAGCAAAATGTTAATAAATATATAAAAAACATCAGAACACGAACCTGCTAAAATCAAACTCATAAAAGTAAACTGATTCACATGAATTCACATGAACCGTTGTGTCTGGTTCATTTAGTTATCTACACCCCTTCATTTATTTATCTTACTCTCTGAATTTGAGTTGTTTTTTCATGTCAGAAGCATATTCTGGAGTTCTCTCTCGCTGGTTATCAGTGATGACATTAGAACATTTGCAATTGTTAGAAATTACCAGCGAGAGGAGAAAAGACTGGTCTCTCTCTTGCCTGTAATTATAACTAACAATAAACTATCAAAGCTGTGTGCTGTGACAGTGCAAATTAGGCAAAAACAATTTGATTATGTGATTGTCACCTGGATTATGCCAGCTACCTACACAATCC
Source organism: Acipenser ruthenus (assembly GCF_902713425.1). Lineage (NCBI taxonomy): Eukaryota > Metazoa > Chordata > Actinopteri > Acipenseriformes > Acipenseridae > Acipenser > Acipenser ruthenus. The sequence continues at coordinate 30,520,271 of NC_081202.1, read as the reverse complement.
ATGCAAAGGCTATATAAAAGGGGGGGGGGGGGGTTAAGCCCCCCCAAGCCTTATGGCAGAACCGCTCCTGCCTAAAACAAGTGTTCAAGTCTCAGCACCAAGCACTGTGTCTAAATATGTTGAGCTCTATGTGCTGTCTCACAAGTGCAGTTACCCCAAAATGTTGCCTGCTGTCTAGGAATGCAGATTGAGGAGTGGAGGGGGTAGGCATTGTATTGCCCATTTGACCCTACTTGAATGTTTAATATCTTGATATCCCCTGAGTAGATAATTGTATATTTAAATACAAGGAAAATATTTTAATGAGCAATGTATTCTGACTCCTGTGGGGGAGATTAAAAGATCTATAACCACCAATGCAGGCGAGCCTGGCTCTTTTGCATAGTGGTTAAAACGCTCGCTTGCGGTGTATATGGCCATCAGTTTGCATCCAGACTCCGCCCTGTTACAAAACCAATCATTATTATCCACTGGCATGATCCATGTATCTTAGTTTGTTTACTTCCTCTTTCATGTATGCTATTAAACTGAATCTATATTCCTTTTATCCCAGAGACTCAAACTTGGTTACAGTCTTTAAGTCTCACTTATTTTTTCATCTGCATTTTCATAGCTGCTTGCTCTAAATCTCCCGGTCTTTAATTACTGTTTTGTTCAGTTCTATTTGTTTAACTAACAATTTGATTTTAATCTCTCTTTGCCATGAAATTTAATTTATGAATGTATTTCTTGTCACTTTCAAGATGTTTTTTTAAGGAAGATTTTTTACCCCTCTTGGAGTGAATACAGGGAATACTAGCAAATAAGCACTTGAATCTCATTGCCATTGAACAAAAATAGTTACAGTTCAGGTGTTAGCTTTCCTTTTTAGATCTGTCTACCTCTATTTCTAAAGTTGGGACTACAACTAAGCGACATTAAAGCAAGTCAAAGTTGCTAGCAACATATAAAAAATATATTAATTGACTGAAAACCATTACTAAGCTGCATTACAAAGTCAATAGCCAGAAAAAGAGGTAATTATTTCCACCATCTGTTGAAGATGAACGTTTTGGCAACACAGCAGATGATGGTCAAGGAAATGGCTACAGAACAGTATCAAAGAAATATGGAATAGCAAAATCCACAATCAGAGCCATAATCAAGAAGTATCACAGAATAAATTCAACTGAAACGCTTGAAAGAAGTGGACGTCCAAAGAAAATTACGGGTACAGCAGGTAGAAGAATCATCCGAGCAGCTATAAAAAAAATCCAAGATTAACAGCCAAGGACTTAAAGAAAGAGTTAGAAGCATCAGGCATAACAGTGCATGAAAGAACTGTACAAAGGCATCTGAACACAGAAGAGTTGTATGCATGTAGACACTGCTGCAAACCACTTTTAAAAACAAACCATTCTAAAATTTGCAAATAAATATGAACAGGAATATGAAGCATACTTTAACACAATTATCTGGTCCAATGAGACTAAAATACAACTTTTCCCCAAAAATGGACCACGGTATGTTTGGAGAAAACAAAAACATTGTACCGACAGTTAAACATGGAGATGGTTCCATCATGACATGGGGGCATTTTAGCAGTTTAGGGACAAGACATTTATGTGATTGAAGATCGAATAAATGCAGCCATGTATCAAAACATTCTACAAAGTACAATGATACTATCTGTTGATTGGCAGACAGTTTATCTTCCAACACGACAACGACCCAAAGCATACGGCTGTCAACTCTGGAATTATTGAAGAAAACTAAGATAAAAGTTCTGGAATGGCCTTCACAATCACCAGATCATCTCCATCCAATAGAAATGCTTTGTGTATCCAATCTGCCTGAGCTGAAGGAAATATGCAAGACAGAATGGGCCCAGATCTCATCAACAACAAAATATACGTCTGAAAACAGTAATAAAAGCAAATTTAAGGCACACTAAAAATACAAAATTAAACTGTAAATGAAATACTTTATTTGATCAATTCAATTTTACTAAATGTTTGTTCTTAATCTGTTACCTTGAATTATGGTATAATAAACGTAGGGTGTCAATACCTTTATCTGCAGCTGTATGTGTTGCACTGTTTATTTCTGTTGCATTGTCACATCTAAATTGAAAAAGTCTGTTGAAAATATTTAGCTAAGTTGAAGTTATATTTTTTCACCTAGTCAGGTTAGCCAGTCACAGTTTCTTAAAGTCAGGTATAAACCTAAATTCAACTGACTCCAGGATCTACAGTATGTCAATGCAGCATTCCAATCCAAGTTTACCATGCTAAATTAGCACTTTGCATATACAGTGTAGTGTAGCACAGTATTTGTGACAGATATTTGAAACGTCCACGCTGATGAAAACGTTATCACACTCGCTGTGCAGATCTGCAGTTCCCAGATGGCAGTCTATATTTTGATTCACAAGCATTTGCGCGTCATCTCACCAAGGAGTTTTTACAGTCACAAGGAACTCCAGAATAGCCAGGACATGTTTCACCACACGAGGGCGTCCAGCTTTATTTTATTAACGCACAACCAAGAAATGGGTAAGTAGGCACTGAAATGGGATATTCAGGTATCAGCTTTTTAAATCTCTCCTGTCGCGGGTTTGCGAGTTATCTCAATTATCCCGTCATTCAATCTCAGTCATTTAGGTAGGCTATATAGGTAAACGTCTTTAATGTGTTCCCATGACCAAGAAGACCACATCATAAACAAAGACCACCCAGAACTCATTTAAACTTCCGTTTATCATGACAGGATGTGTATTTCATGTGAAACTATTCATATCAATTAAACGAATCGAGTTTGATCAAGCGACATAGACAATAGCTTATGCATGTAGAAACTCAGACTGTCACTGTAAAAGCTGATTACTCAAATACGTTATGTGGATAAAGTAACTAGTTAAAGGATAAAAATTAAGGCGACTGGAATAAAATATAGCCTACACGTTTATAATTCCCACAGTAGTGACTGAAGACCAGAATCATACATTATGGCAGAATAATTCTCTTGTAGTTGTTCTTCTTCTTTGTCTTTTTTTATCGCATTATTATTATTATTATTATTATTATTATTATTATTATTATTATTATTATTATTATATTGTTGTCACATTGCAAATAATATTATGCTTTCCGTACTATATTGAAGCATAATACCATACATGCCTACAATAAAATAATATTGCACTTGTTTTTGTGTTTTTGTATTCCTATTTTGCTTATAGAGCTTGCAGTTATTAAAATAACGTATAATACAGTCGGCTTAAACAAGACTCTTAAAATCTGTCTTGTAGCATAAATCTTATCACAAACAAACAAAAACGCAAATTACTACTACTACTAATAATAATAATAATAATAATAATAATAATAATAATAATAATAATAATAATAATAATAATAATAATAATAATGTGTGCGCTAACAATGTGAATTTATTTATATTTATTTTTTTGGTTTGTTTGTTTGACTCTTACATATTTTTCACCACACTATATGCTTTGAATCCACTCCATACATTTTTTTCTACAGGAGTTACAGCCTGTACAAGCAGACCTAATAGCATGGCGAATTTTATTTATTGATTTATTTATAGCATAAGCTGAGACTTCATGATAACCCTATATTACACTACAATGTTTTAATATGTGAGAAATTAGCATTATTTTAAATCATTACTTGCAATGCACATGTACACCCCCCCCCCCCCCCCCCACCCCCCCCACTCTAAACAGAATTTTTAAGAGGCAGCTAATTTTAAATCATCTTGCATTGAAAACAAAAACCTAGCAACTGCTATTTTTTTTATGGTTACCTATCGGATATTTTTTCATACTTGTTCGGTTGTTTGGCTGTGAATTTTCACAAACAGCAGTCACACGTGTTTAACTGTGAGGTATGACCCACGCTGCCTGACCCGCAGCTTCCAATTCCCTACCCTGATTCGACAGACAGAGGCGTGGATGTTACCTTTTTTTTGTTGTTCTACCTGCACCTGGAACTACATGTAAAGTACTTAAAATGTCGTCAAAACAGAGTGAGCTTAGTGGGAATGTCAGTGTACTCCTTCAATGTTCCGTGCTGAGAAGCCTGGTTGTGTGGAGATAAGGAAATTGTTACCTGGGGAACGTGAGAACAAGTAAAAACATTCGTTTCTGCATTAACATAAGAAACAAAAAAATACCTGAAAGTGATCTCATCTGACTCCTCGCGTTCTTGCCTTTCATTTTGTTGTACCCACGTTGGGAATACTGCAGTGCTTTTGTGAGTGAAGAGGATCTGTAAAAGATAATGGATTCAAAAGGATCTGACATTTTGATTGCTAAGGTTTTACAGAACTGCAGCAGGCTTTACCTCAGGAAAGGGTGAAAGGTGTTGATAGTGATATGCATATTGCTGGCCACCTTGCCGTTTAATGGCTTTCAATTATCTTCTGATGATCATGCACAGAAACTTTCGAAGGTGGATTTTATATGTGTTTTTGTGTTTTGGAATCATATACGTTAAACTAGGGTGAGTACCTATATTTAAATTTACCATAAACAGACAAACTCGTGAGTATATGGTTAACCAACTTGCAATTAAAAAAAAAAAAGTGTTTTGCATTCTTCCAAAACAAATGTAATATACATGATTAGCATATTTGTTTCTGAAATATTTACTTAATACATATAGCCATTACATGAAATACTTTTATATTCATATAAATAAAAATAACCTAGCAAACTTGAATAACAATGACACTTAGAATTAAAGAACACGGTACGTGGTTCATGATATGCAATGCCCTTACAAAGAATTCAAACTTGTTCTGAGGCCTAGTTTAGAGAATGTGATATGCTATCCATCTTAGCGACGTGTTGAAATTAACTTGACAATTGGTATGTCTACCTTGTTGATGGAAAGGATATGAAAAAGACCGGTATCGGAAGATTAAACAAATATTTTGTTGAAATACGCAGCGCTAAATCGCAAGCACTCAAAGAGACTGTATTTGGGCGATCATTGTTTGCTGTAGCTGTTTGAAGACAGTGATTTGGATCACACTAATAACTGGCACATACGTTTACTGCCAAATTCTTTACTTACCTGTTGGCCCTTATTAGTAACAGTGAGCCGAGTTGAAATTCCACATTCCAGAGCCACAGCCGAGTTCTCACCTGTCTTTGTACACCCCGACTTGCTGGGGGGCTTTTTCTTTGCACCAAAAATGTCTTGGGTGAGTTTTTTTGTGTGTCAGGGAAATGTGTTGATATGCAATTCACTGTTCTGTAAAATGCTAGTTATTCAAAGTATAAACATGCTGTTTTTGTCAGTTGATCAGAGCCACTCCGTTTAACCTCTTGGGGATTTGTCTGAGTTCATTTTCAATTAGTGGTTGGTGGTATTTTATTGTACAATAAATATATTATTATATATTATAAACCTGATGTAGCTAACATCGACAGTTCGACATGTCGAATGTACAGTAGCAATTATTTTGCTTGCAATGTCCTTTTTATCCGCTATAAAATAATAGTGCAGTAGTCTTTCAGACTCAATACATTTAAAATACTGAAGTAACACTAATACTTACATTGTGTTAAATATTATATACTATACTGCAAATTACAGTAATGCAGTACTTATAACTTATTTTCCTTTTTGTACATTATATACTTCGATAGCTCGTGTGTACATCTATCTGCACAACGAATTATTGGGACAGAAATTTAAAATGTTGCCTACAGCCTATCATGCATGTTTGGTTAAAGGAAATTAATACCTTTAAATTACTAGGAGCAATGGTTCCAAATCAATACAGAAAATACTAAAAAGAGGCATATTCCAATGTATTCTTATTGAAATCAAAATGTTGCAGTTATTCAAAATTAAAACCGAACGCTAAAACGGGCAAAATGATTGCATTACAAACTTTCCCTAAGAAGTTGCAGTGCGACATGTGCTGACTTCAAAACTTTGAATAAACCTCTAGCTTTATTTTATGTCGAATAAAGCAGTAAGCAATTCACATTTCTTTAGGATTAGTCAATAAAGGGCTGTTTTTTTAAATCTCAGTATTGAAAAGATCCTTGGGGACACTGTGTGTGTGTGTGTGTGTGTGTGTGTGTGTGTGTGTGTGTGTGTGTGTGTGTTTTATTCATTGGCTGATTGCATACTTATTTGGATGTGCAAGATTAAAAGTTTAAGGCTGTTGCATTCATGCGTCCATTGTCTTTAATTTGCAAAGCTGGTTTTATTGGTTGCTTTTTTACCATTTAGACAGTAGTTAATTATTCCAGAAAAAAACGAAAAATGGGAGACATTACAGATAATACAGCCACTGACATCACAGTTGCACTGTTCTGCGCTTTGTATTTCCCATGCAGACACACACCATTGCATTCAACGCATTTGTTGCTTTATCCATAGATCACCTGTCACGTCAAATCTGTTTCAGATGATTTATCATCTGGGATCAACTATGTCAGAGTCGCATATGTATAGGTCCATAGAACAGTATGACGCTATTCATTAGGAAAAAAAATGCAACTGGTAGTTTTACTTACATATGACAATTAGCCTACCATTAAAACTTAAGATTTTCCAGATTCGGACTTTACCGTAACACACACACACACACACACACACACACACACACACACACACACACACACACACACACACACACACACACACACACACACACATATATATATATATATATATATATATATATATATATATATAAACACACACACACACAACTTCAAACGGTTCAATTTTGTATCCAATATACGACTTTCATGTTTGTTGCTGTCATGGAATACCGCGTAGGCCTATTCTACAGTCATATCATTTGAAAACATGTCTTGTTGGACACAAGAATATGTGATTAAATATGTTGGAAATAAAACTTTTGAAAGAACAGTAAAACGAATAGGACTATTGAAATAATGTCATTACGCACGGGGGAACTAGCTTTTTTTTTTTTTTTTTTTTAATGAAAGGTTGTCATGCTCGGGAGGGAGCAGATCGGTGTCCTCCCTATTGTCATGTTTCCTAAAAAACAGCAGTGGGCGGATTGGAGTGCATGCCTGCCCAATGGCAGCCCCGATTCTCATGAGAGTAGAGAAAAGGCACTTTGCTGCCATCCAAATCTTTTAAACCGTCATGATTCCAGAAAGGGAACCACAATCTGTAACAACTTCAACCACTGAGACATGACAGACCAAATCCCAGGGCCAGCAGAACACACACTGCACTGGGAGAGTGGAGCAGCATAGCACCAACACCGATCCATCCAGCAGCACTGCAGACAATTCTGTTAAAAACCTGGGGACTTTTTTTTTTATTTATTTTTTTTCTTCTCCCCCAAAATAACGAGGGGACTAAAGCGAGAGGAATAAGGGGACTGCTATTTATTACTCACTCGGAAACTGCAATAGTTGCTCCATGCCATCATGATCATCTTCTCGTCCCGCAGTATACTGCTGTCAGTGTATTATCCACAGATATTCCTCATCCTCACAAGCGGTAGTTACCTGTAAGTGATTCTTCTTAACATTATTTTCAGCGGTGCATTATGATGAGGGGGGTGATGCAATGCTCTTTAATTCAGATTTTAAGTGTTAAATCAAAGAAGGCTACATATAAATCATATCGCAGGACAAACGGCAGCATCTCTTATGTACCGTTGTCAAATGAATGAAACTAAGTGGCAGGTCACTATTTGTGGGGTAATGCTGAGCGTCAAATTTAAAAGGAGCAAGTATTCGGTTTTAAATGTGATATACATGTTAATATATGTACCGCATGTATTATATCTGCAAGGAAGTTAAAGATTTTAAAAACACGTGTGTTTCGTTTTTGAACTTTTTGATTAACCTGTTTCTAAGCGTTAGCAATGCGTAATTGAGTGGTACAAGTTGAATTTCATAACCAACTGGTAATTTGGTAATTACACTTTATAGTTACAAATTGCTCTTCAGAGGCATTTGTTACAATCCCTTTTTATGTTATTGCTGTTGTTAATATAATTGATTAGATGATTAGAGAGAGAGAGAGAGAGAGAGAGAGAGAGAGAGAGAGAGAGAGAGAGAGAGAATTTGTAGAAGTTCGCTTGCTTCAGCTTTATGATTTGGAAACACGCTAAACTGCATATTAAGGTTAATTTAGCATTATGTTCAACATAGGATACAAGCATTGCGAGAGCTGGGCACAAAAATCCTCACAATGTTTGAATCTGGCTGTTTCATGCAGTCATTTGGATGCTATTTAGCCAAGTGTATTTTTCCGATTAAACTGCTTAAATGACAATGAGACATTGCTATGCAACACTAATAAATGCACTGAAATAACGTAATGCGTAGAGAGGTCTGAGTTAAAGTCGCTCCTGCAGTTTAATAAGTAGAGGGATCATGTCACATTTAGTACATTGCTTCCACATGTTGAGAGGGTCACCTGTCAGTGACTGTAAGTAGGAATTAATATTTTGTAATTATATCACTTTGTAGTTACATGCTGCCAGGACGTTATAATTTAAAGCCACATCTGGAAAAGTGGCAATAAAATATGGGTCAACTAACGTGCCGTCTTTGATTGACACTCTCGCGCCTTAATTGCCCTTGAATAATTGTATTAAAAGCTGCCGATTCTTCCTCTGTAAAATGTTTCATTTTCGCATTTAAAATAATTACTGAACCATACATTCTCCTTGCGTTTAGACCCCAGACTTGATGCTAAAATAGATGTGGTTTATGGTTAGAGTTAAAAAGTTGGTATGTCTATGTTTAGCTTTGGTTAGTACATTAGAAACTACATCCTACATGTTTGTTTTTATAATTTAAACCTGCTTTATTCCGCTTACAGAAAACCTAATATAAGCCTATATGTACAGAACTGGATAGTAAGAGGGAGGGGTGGTACCTTAAAACGTTTATGTAATGTTCAAAAAAAAGAAAGAAAACGCAGTGGTTCATTTACTAAAAGGGATATGTGTTTATTTCTTAAATTATGCAATCATTTATTTACCCAGAAGAGTAGTTGTTTTATTAGCTTAAAAACAAAATCTTTTGCTCAGATTCTTCCACCATTTATCAATATACTTCACGTTAGTCATTAATATGGGCTCTATTTTGAATGAAGTTACAGGCAGTATTAGCAAGAAACAATGAATTGAATTTGCCCTGTGTGTGTGTGTGTGTGTGTGTGTGTGTGTGTGTGTGTGTGCGTGTGCGTGTGTTGTGTGGGTGCACATGCATGAACTCCTGTCCATTCGAAAAATAACTGGTTAACCGTGCTACTTTGCTGGGTCAGGTAGTAGCACTAATTCTTTGAATATGTATACAGTAGATAGCAGGTAGGACACACTGTAAATAATGTAAAAGGATTGCAATGTACATTGGTCATTCTTTTGTGATAATATTATAATATATCATTGAAAAAAGGTTAAACTGTGAGTAACCTTTATGAAAAAATGCAGTATAGAAAGGGTTAAGCAATAAATATGACATTATCTCAGATTTGAGGATGACAAGAGGGATTGTGGGATGATTTATATACAGCAGTTCACAACAGTTCACCATTATGTGTCTCAGCCAATCAGAGTGCAGGAATTATCCTCATTGTGTTCTGATGAACTTGGGTTATGAAATCCCTGCGGACATCCATCCATCTGTAAATCACACTTACATTTTGTGTGTATATCTGGAAAATCACTTATCCAATTGTCATAAAACATGGTATTACCAGTATATTAGTTTAAGTTATTGGGAGTATTACATTCTGGATCTATATGGAGGTGTCTGGTTATCTGTTCATACATACGTCTTTATGTAACACTGTGATTTTTGAATATATCTGGAGAATAGCTTATCAAATTGTGATGAAACATTTAATTGCTAATTACACTATTTTATACATACTGTTGATATATGTCATGGTTAGCTCTAGATAAGATTTTGAGTCATTGAGTAATTTACTCTCCAATTTAGACTATGTGAATAAAAAATTATTTTGGGTAAGTAAAAAGTCATCCAATAAGTAGTGTACATACTTTAATGACAACTTATGGGGTACACATTAACTACGACCTTACATTTGAACTGTAATGTTACTTTGAACTACTTACAATAAAAACAAAAACAACAATTATTATTTATTATTATTATAACAATGATTACCAATTATTATTTGCTTTATTGACCACAAACAATATTGTTGTGAAGCTAAAAAACACAGAAACAGATTTTTTTTTACTCTGCTGCAGATGGAACAACAGGCCTGCATGCACATACTATATATATTTCTAAAGAAACGATAATATTGCATTCCTGATTGATCGCCTTGTTTTAGCAATATAAGCATCCCAATTCTCTACAAATACGAAATATTGTATTTATTATGTAGGTTTACCTTCCAAAAATTAGTTTAACAGATATGTAGGTAAATTGGTAGGTTAGGTTGAGGGGGACTAAGATGGCGCCTATAGAAATCCAGAATCCAAAATCCAAAATCCAGTTGCTTATTCACCAGTCACAAACACACATTGCAAATCACGGGAACTTTTTATTGAAAACGCAGTCACGTGTTTCTGGCAATTCGCGTGTTTCTGTCCCGTCATTTCTCTAGCTACCACAGGCAGTAGATTCGCAATTGACAATTGAGTCGCCGGGAGTATAAGAAGCTTAATAACATGCAAACTGAAGCTGTGCAGCAAAATTGCTATGTGTATTTGCTGATTGATTGAGGCAGTACTGACATTTGAAGTTCATTACTATGAAGATTTTTTTTTTTTTGGTATATAGGGTTTGTAAATATGGCTTGTGAAAGGTACTTTTTATGGCTTTCCATACATTACTACATCATATTGTACTCTTTTCTGGGCTACAGCTTTGGGGAAATAGTTTTACAAGCAAAACAAGATTACTGCAGTATGGGCTTCACATTGTTATTTTAAGCAGAGCGGCATGCATACCAGGAATCAGCTACTGTGGGACACTGTAGAGGCAGATGATACAGCCATCCCCAGACACACTGGAGAATAATTTCTTTATTTTGATTTCTCACAGTAGCAATTGTTTTGTTCAGCAGAACGAAAGTTTTATTGGACCGACAAAGACACTATAATGTGCAGAGTTCCCTAGGTTGTAAGATAACTAGCAAATCATTTAGGGCTTAAACATTGTTTTCAAAAGGGTTTAACTGTAATGAGTAAGAACAGTTATCTTTAAGCCCTTTTTTTGATACATACAAATGTTACAACTGCTAGGCAATTTACAGTATCAAACTCTGCTTTTATGCTTAACAGGTGTCAAACTTTGTAATTTTTTGTCAAAATATTCAAGTTGACTTGGTTCCAAGTAGAAAATAGTAAATTTAAAATATTGTATCATTCTGAAAAAACATAATAAAAATTGCAGATATTGACAAAATGAAGTCTGGTGTTCCGAACAAGGGTGATGGGGAAGTCTGATTCTACAAGCAATTAAAAGGGCTCCTGTAGTTTGTGCATTTTTGTGTTACTGTTTTATGAAAACTGAACAGAAAGCTCATCGCTTGTATCTCCTGCTTGAACCGTAGCAATTGTCTTTCTTCTTACTTTATCAACGTTTCCCACAGTATGTGCAGTGTAATTGTGCAAACCACTTCATTTCCAGGCTTTAAACATTTCTGTGATGTCACCCTTTGATCTTTTGATTGATTAATTCTACAAATCATCTAACTAAAAGTGGCTGTGTGGCTTTGAAGAGAAGGGCAGTACGGGGCAGATATACTGCTGATTAACAAATCCACAGTTTGTGTTAGGAATCCACAGAAAACCATTGATTCATCAACAAAACCACAATCAGAACATTCAACAATTAGTTAATTTCAACAATTAGTTAATTCTAGTATTACACATTTCAGACGTAACACTTAGAACAGGTCTATACACAGGTCCTAACCATTGGCAGTGTTCGTCCAACAGTGACTCTCCATGCAAAGCTTAATTCCGGGGCCCCTATTCCTATTCTTACCAGTAATACTACGCTATGATACCATGCCATTCAAACAGGGCAACAACGACATTATTAAATATATTGCATTTTACTACAGCAATCACAATAAACTAAAAACCACACCCACAGAGACAGTTCGAAATTAACCATTCTTGTTTTGACCACATTCAGCTAGAGCTATGGATTATGCCCTGTTTTTAAATGCCATCTACAATATGTTATTATGAAGCTTTTTTTTAAAGGACTTGTAAGTGTTTTAATATTATACAACTAAAACATAAACCTTGTTTTACTGTCAATTGCTTTTAGATTACACATCATAAAAGGTCTATATAAATTAAATATTTAATCTTTTTTTTTTTTAGTGACTCTTGTTGAGGTTTTGGTGTGCTTCCAAATGGGATTATACTACACGCTATCCACTGGGGGGGCTCATGTAACACCTTGAATAGACAGTATCTAATTTATTTACATCACGACAGAACCTTTCGAAAACAGCTATTTATATTTTTCTTTGTATTCCAGATATTATTGTGTACTTCAACAGTCAGAGTAATCAACAGAATTAATACTTGCGGGGGAGTTTCTTTGCTCTTGTCCAGAAGGCTCGTTTCATAAAAGTTCTGTGATTGCGATGCGCTTGCGAGGACGCAGAAGTCATCGCTGCATGCGTTTCATAAAACACATCGCAAGTGCTGTCGCTTGCGACCACTCTTTTGTGATCTGTGTTGAGGAAAATCAGTAACTCTGTAATTGATAACGTAATTACCTACAATGTCAGGTATGCCAAGGAAAGACCATTTTTCGAAATATTACATTGATACACTTACTGAAATGGTCAACACAAATGCGTTCTATTCGGCAAGTTGTCAGGATGTTTAGTCACAAAGACAAAAGTGTTAGATGATCACAGATGTAATAAACGCTGTTGGGATGGAGCAGAGAACAATGAAATGGATAGATGTAGTGAGCAGAAGGAGACGAAAAGAAGGGAACAGAAGAAGGGAGATGAAAAAGACCTAAAAGGAGGAGGAAAAAATTGTCTGGTAATTGGTACTGAGAAAGGATTGGAATAAGCAAAAAAAGAAAAACAGGATAGCAAAGCTTTTCCTGCTGACTTTGACACAACGTAAGTAAGCACGTCTTTTGTTATCCTTCTAAGTAAGCAATAATTAATATAGATAAATAGTTATACATTACACAACTTGTTAATAAAATGCATTATTACCATTATCTTTCCCACTGTCTCCCAATATCTCATCACCAATATCTCCACTGGCAAAGTGATCAGCAATATTACAATTGCCAAATGAAACTGCCGTTTGTACTGCCAGGGTATCGAATGACAGCATCTAAAACAGGCATTTATGCATATGAGACGGCTTGAATATAAACAGATTTAAAACCTTTCCTGCATACGTACAGGTGCTCATTCACAGCAGAGAACAAAATTGGTATTTAAGAGCCATCAATGGCAAATGTCTTGATCTAATAAATTGCACAGATAACAAAATGCAGCACATGTACATGTTTTTATTTGAATTGTGATGCTATTTTAATACAATATTTTTGTATTTTGTTTACTATTGTATTTTGTTTAGTTCAGTGTGCACAGTAAATCCAACATGGACTTCTGGGTTAATAATGAACTGATTTTTACTCATTAAAAGGCTTTTTTAATGGTTTTAAAAAAAATGTGTTTGTTTTTGTGTCAGATATCTTTAAGTTAGGTTAAAACTGATTAATAACACCCATTAAACAGATCCATTCTGTTTAAATCTAAAATGATTAGTTATCTCCCTTCTTGGCAATCAGTACTTTGATATTAATTATGATATATGCATCAACGGGATTTGACGGGTCCCTAAATATTCGTTCCCTTATGATTTTTCTGCCATATCGACGGGCAGCTAGTTGTATGAGCAGCAGGGTATGTCCTAAAGCAGGACTTGCGATGAAAATTGCTACTTGCAGTTGCTGTCTGGCTGTCGCAAATTTCAATCAAAATCGGCGACCCTGCAGCCTTGTGAAAGTTTTATGAAACCCAAATGTTAATCTGCGAGGTGCCTACGACTGCAATTCAGTGCAAATCGCTTTCATGAAACGGGCCTGGCTGATGAGAAGTTTGCTGATTCAGTTTTGGGCTTGGTACCGACTTCTTTTTCTAGTTTAGTCAGATGTTTTTGTGTTGTCCAAACTGTTGGAATCGTCACTCAGTCTTAGATTGCTTTGGCTGGCCTAGATTGCTCTTTTCATTTTGACGTCATTACTATACAAAAATAAAACAGACGAAATTCAACATGAAACGGATTAGTAGGATTTGACTGGTACAATTTGCAGCACACATAAAGTAATGAAAAAAAATTGGCGGGTACAGTAACCTACAGGGGAAGTGCTTCCGGAGACCATGACCTGAGGTGAAGCATACTTGCGCTATGCAGAGACACTATAGTTTTTCTGTTCGAAACAAGGCAGGGTCTAGGCTGGGTATTTTGCAGCAGTATAATTTATTATTTGTTTTCCCCTAGATCTTTGCCAGTCAGTTTTTTTCTTACTGGTATGCATACCTGCATATACCGTTTATGGCTTGTGGCGTACAGATACAAAGAACATTAAAATGTCTACTAAGTAATTAATTCTGGTGCAGACTTGAGGTGAATATACGTTGTTTTTTATAGTAACTGAGCCATGACAACAGGGCCCCTCCTGCTGCCTCAGGCCCCATGCAATTGCATGAGCTGCCTGTGCCTAAAACTGCTACTGGTCCTAACCTAAACAGGGCAGCAGTGTGGAGTAGGGGTTAGGGCTCTGGACTCTTGACCAGAGGGTCGTGGGTTCAATCCCAGGTGGGGGACACTGCTGCTGTACCCTTGAGCAAGATACTTTACCTAGATTGCTCCAGTAAAAACCCAACTGTATAAATGGGTAATTGTATGTAAAAATAATGTGTAAAAAATAATGTAATTGTATGTAAAAATAATGTGATATCTTGTAACAATTGTAAGTCGCCCTGGATAAGGGCGTCTGCTAAGAAATAAATAATAATAATAACCTTCACGCAGACAGCTATTGTTTTTGAAACCTGTTCTACCTCTGGGTATTATTTAAAAGATGGGCTGCACCTAAATAAACTGGGGGCAAGTAGATTGGCAGAAAATATTGAATAATTTAAACTAGAGGTGGAGGGGGAGGGAGAACAAATACAGTTGAGACTGATTTGCCTAAAAAATAGAAGTTACACTATCAAATGGCTCCTGTTCTATGCCTGTATGCAAATCTTTAGGGGCTTCCCTTAATAATCTCCAAAATATTGAACCTGCTCCAACAGTGCCAGCTGCAAATGCTAATCTATGTTTAGCATTATCAAATGTTAGATCTCTATCAAATACATATTTTTTAATTAATGATTTTATTACAGATCACAACCTTGACATTGTATGTTTAACTGAAACACGGCTCAGTGCTGATGATAGTGTTTCCCTGATAGAGGCTTCTCCTCCAAATTATACTTTTTTGCAGAAGGCACGCTCTATGGGGAGGGGCGGACTTGCCACTATTTGTCACACAAATCACAATATTAAACAAGAAAATAATGAATATTATTCTTCATTTGAATCGTTGACACCAATGTTGAATATGCAATTACCTCTTCTTATTGTAATCATATACCATCCGCCTACATTTAATTCATCTTTTCTGACAGAATTTGTCATCGCTTTCTGTAAAAACAGTAGGGTCCTTTTACTTGGAGATTTTAATATACATGTTGACGTTGAATCTGATCCTAAATCTTTGGAATTTCAAAGGCTCTTAGATTGTCTTGATTACACTCAGCATGTTACAGGGCCTACTCTCAATCGTGACCATACTTTAGATGTAGTAATTTCTCATGGCTCAGTTGTTCAAAAATTGTCATCCTACTATATCTGATTATTTTGGCTATTCTTTTTTAGATTAAGTTGCTTGTACAGACATAGGGGTAGGTTTACTAAAGTGTTGTGCCTGTCGCAACAGTCGGAAGTCTTGGGTGAAGTGTGCTAAACAGACACAATGTTATTTGCGACTTTTTATGGAATGCTTTGCGGCTTCAGTTTTTCTTTGCAGTTCAACCTCAGTATGTAGTTATGGGTGTTCAACAACAATATGTAGTTATCCGCGTTCCTGCATAAATTCGCAAAAAGGGGGTTGAGAGAGTGCAAATGAGGGTTCTCAAATATTATAATGAGATGTACGAAAGCTGCAGACAATTGCGACACTTACAATTGCATAAATTTTTTAAGAGCTTTTGAAAGCACGTTTTAAACAGTCGTAATTGTTGCAGGCATTTCCCAGTCCTCTCGTGCATTGCCAGTTGTGCTCAGTGCATTACTGAGGCGAACAACGAAATGCCTATTTTTCCCTAAAACCAGGGAGCAATAGACTGCACATGTGCCGCTAACCTCTCCATCTTTATAGGAATAGGAAACACACCTATTCTATTAATGTGCAGGTGGTTTGTAAGTGTGCACAATTTAGCACTGAACCACTGACTAACTTAAATAAAAAAGGACAGTATACATTTGGCTTATAGGCATGATAATAGGAATTAGTGGTAAAATGCAAAATGTGTTGCTAGTCCCTTGAAATTCGTATTAATGAGAATTGACTGTCCTCCTGTAAGTATCATAACTTGTCAATGCGGCACCATGACCTATTTTGTGTTAATTGTCTAGGCTGCCAAGTTATAATAATAACAATAATAATAATAATAATAATAATAATAATAATAATAATACTATGACTACGACTACTACTAAGAAGAAGAAGAAGAAGAAGAAGAAGAAGAAGAATTTTACGGCCTTGTATTAAGAATAAAATCAATCACCATTATATATATGTAACAAATTAATGCACTTACCCGTCACACGTGATTTCTGACTCCATCGCCAGTTTTGTGATACAAAGCCCATCTCTTCAGTGTTACAATGTAGTTGTTTATCCATCACAGCCCATGTTTTTTTTAATTTTATTTTGTTTTGTTTTGTTTTTTCTCCCGTGCCAAATCTTTATTGTGCAATTACACAGAGCTTCCTCCAATTTCACATGACGAAAATGCAGCAAAAACAAAGCAAACAAGACAAGCTATGGTAATGTAAAAGTTAATCATTAAACAGTATTAGATACTGTGATGCATTTTTTTTTAATCTGTGATCTTTAGTTTCTTTTGTGCATTTTCATTTGCAAGTGAACTGTGACATTCTGCAATTTTAAATACTGACTTTGGATACTGTTTTAATTCTGGAAACTGGTGTTGTTTTTTTAATCTTTTGCTAAATTGCATTGCCTTTTACATTTTACGCAGTTCTGTGCATGGGTAACATTTTGATTTAATTTTGCTGTTGGGTCATTAATGATTTAAAAGTATACAATGTATTATAGTCCACGTAACTACAGTCATCTCTTTTAGCAACTGATATTTTTAGAATCATATCGTTCTGAATTAAAATAATTCTTCTGTTGAAAATATAGTACTGTACCAACAAAACCAACTACAGTACATCTAAATGGAAGCCTACTTATTTTAAAACACAGTCCTTTCAGCTATGTATTTTTGACATTGTATCTTTTTTGTATTCATTGAAAAAACGGCCAAGGGTTGGAGCAGTCAAAATGAAATAATCAGGTATGTGTCACACTCGTTACTGTCAAAATCAAAATTTTATAGGGTTGGATATGTGAGTGTTGACTGTAATTATTTTATTATTTATTTCTTAGCAGACGCCCGTATCCAGGGCGACTTACATTTGTTACAAGATATCACATTATTTTTTACATACAATTACCCATTTATAGAGTTGGGTTTTTACTGAAGCAATTTAGGTAAAGTACCTTGCTCAAGGGTACAGCAGCAGTGTCCCCCACCTGGGATTGAACCCACTACTCTCCGGTCAAGAGTCCAGAGCCTTAACCACTACTCCACACTGCTGCCCAACTGTTTAACAGTATTAAAATAGGTAAAATGAAGACGGAACAGAATGCATTGTACAGATGATGTTTACATTAATAAAAACAATGTTATTTAGATTTTTGCACCCTTGCATGCATAGACGTTATCCTTCGGCACCCTCTGCTGCAGCAAACCACAACTCAACTCCTGTTAATTATTTGAACAATGTCCCATGACTCTCGCAATGTATAATGCTAGAGATCTTGCTAAGAAGACGCAACAGATATTTAAATTAGTATATTGCGGCTGTCTTCATTAACATATTTTCTGTTAGTACACACGACTACATTTTCACTTTGTTAAGTGTCTCAACAAAAATGCAAATTGCGGTATGTTTGCGCTGCGACTGGCCCATCTTAGTACACCTACCCCTAAGAGTGCAGTGCATTACACTAAAACTCACAAAATAAATTCATCAACTGCATCCAGGTTCTCTGATTTACTGAGGCCATCACCGCTCACTGCTGTTCTGTCTCTTTCACTTGATAGGTTAGTTGATTATAATTGTATTTTATCAAATGCTTTTGATACAGTGGCCCCAGTTAGAACTCATAAAGTTTCTCTAAACAAACCTCATCTTGGGTAACCAGCTGACATATGCCAAAAGAAAAGGGAAAGTCTAGAACGTAGATGAAGGACTACAAAATTGTATATTCATTATGATAGCTGGAAACAGTATAGGCTGGAGTACAATAACGTTTTGAGAGAAGCCCGACGCTCTCATTTTTAAAAATATATTAATGCAAACAGAGATAATCCCAGGGCCCTCTTTTCCACTATTGATAAATGATTCAACCCCTCCTCGATTGCAGCCCCTCATATCGAAGCCACACCAGCTAACTGTGAGACCCGTCCTCGATTGCACCCCCTCATATCGAAACTACTCCAGCTGACTGTGAGACCCGTCCTCGATTGCACCCCCTCATATCGAAGCTACACCATCTAACTGTGAGACCCCTCCTCGATTGCACCTCCTCATATCGAAGCTACACCAGCTAACTGTGAGACCCGTCCTCGATTGCACCCCCTCATATCGAAGCTACACCAGCTAACTGTGAGACCCCTCCTCGATTGCACCCCCTCATATCGAAGCTACACCAGCTAACTGTGAGACCCGTCCTCGATTGCACCCCCTCATATCGAAGCTACACCAGCTAACTGTGAGACCCCTCCTCGATTGCACCCCCTCATATCGAAGCTACACCATCTAACTGTGAGACCCCTCCTCGATTGCACCTCCTCATATCGAAGCTACACCATCTAACTGTGAGACCCCTCCTCGATTGCACCTCCTCATATCGAAGCTACACCATCTAACTGTGAGACCCGTCCTCGATTGCACCCCCTCATATCGAAGCTACACCATCTAACTGTGAGACCCCTCCTCGATTGCACCTCCTCATATCGAAGCTACACCAGCTAACTGTGAGACCCGTCCTCGATTGCACCCCCTCATATCGAAGCTACACCAGCTAACTGTGAGACCCCTCCTCGATTGCACCCCCTCATATCGAAGCTACACCATCTAACTGTGAGACCCGTCCTCGATTGCACCCCCTCATATCGAAGCTACACCATCTAACTGTGAGACCCCTCCTCGATTGCACCCCCTCATATCGAAGCTACACCAGCTAACTGTGAGACCCGTCCTCGATTGCACCCCCTCATATCGAAGCTACACCATCTAACTGTGAGACCCCTCCTCGATTGCACCTCCTCATATCGAAGCTACACCATCTAACTGTGAGACCCCTCCTCGATTGCACCCCCTCATATCGAAGCTACACCAGCTAACTGTGAGACCCGTCCTCGATTGCACCCCCTCATATCGAAGCTACACCATCTAACTGTGAGACCCCTCCTCGATTGCACCTCCTCATATCGAAGCTACACCAGCTAACTGTGAGACCCGTCCTCGATTGCACCCCCTCATATCGAAGCTACACCAGCTAACTGTGAGACCCGTCCTCGATTGCACCTCCTCATATCGAAACTACTCCAGCTGACTGTGAGACCCCTCCTCGATTGCACCTCCTCATATCGAAGCTACACCATCTAACTGTGAGACCCCTCCTCGATTGCACCCCCTCATATCGAAGCTACACCAGCTAACTGTGAGACCCCTCCTCGATTGCACCTCCTCATATCGAAGCTACACCAGCTAACTGTGAGACCCGTCCTCGATTGCACCCCCTCATATCGAAGCTACACCAGCTAACTGTGGCATTGCTTAATTATTTTGAAAGTAAAATTACTAATATAAGGGGTCATGTTTTTCAGGGTGGTTCTGATCTTAATGTGCTGATTAGATCAATGACTTTCCCTTATTATAATACAAGAGCTGAATAAGTTAGTGATGCAGGTGAACTCTTCCACTTGTTTTTTAGATCGAATTCCAACAAAAACCTTCAAAGGCATTTTTAGTGATCTATGTGACTTTGTTTTAGAAATTATTAACTGATCTTTGTCAACTGGAACAGTATCAACTGCTTTTAAAACTGCCATGGTTAAGCCATTACTCAAAAAATCTAATTTAGAACCTACAATCTCCAATTTACCTTTTATAGCTAAGATTTTGGAGAAGGTAGCAGCCAGTCAACTTAATATGTTTCTTGATAACAATAAAGTTCTTGAAAAGTTCCAGTCGGGTTTTCGATCTGCTCATAGTACAGAGACTACACTGGTTAGAGTTGTAAATTACTTATTGGTAAATGCAGATTGGGTAGATTTCCATTCTGGATTTATTAGACCTAAGTGCAGCTTTTGATACTGTTGATCATACCATTTTAATTGATCACCTTAAAAACTTTGTAGGGTTGCTTGAACTGTACTAAACTGGTTTAAATCATATCTTACTAATAGACAGAATTGTGTTTTCTTGGGAGATTCAGCATCAGGATTAGCTACAACTACCTGTGGTGTTCCCCAGGATTCCAGTCTTGGTCCCATATTATTTTCTTTATACATGCTACTGCTGGGGGAGATATTTCGTAAATGTAGTGTACATTTTCACACCTATGCTGATGACACACAGCTTTATATTTCTGTGAAACCTGGGGACACCTCTGCGGTCTCTGATTTAATTGAGTGTCTGAATGATGTAAAAATCTGGATGTCTCAAACGTTTTTGCAGTTAAATTCAGATAAAGTTTTGATTTTGGGTTCTCAACAACAACTGAAATTTGCCAATTCTCTAAAAACAAAGTTGAATAATTTAAATGCAAACCCCAAATCAGAGGCCAGGATATGGGATTCATATTTGTTTCTGATTTATGTTTTGAGGCTCATATCCGTAATGTCACCAAAGTGTCCTTTTATCATCTACAAAATATTGCTAAGATTAGGTCTTGTCTTTCATTGCTGGATTCTGAGAAGCTAATTCATGCTTTTGTCTCATCTAGATTCTGTTACTGCAATGCTCTTTTTTTGCTGGTTTACCAGACCATGCCTTTTCACGGTTACAGCTTGTTCAAAATGCAGCGGCGCGGGTGCTTAGTATAAAAAAGAAGTGTGACCACATAGCTCCCATGCTTGCTTCTCTACACTGGCTTCCAGTGAGATATAAAGTTGATTATAAGATCCTACTTTTGACTTCACTTCATGGCCTGGCACCTGATTATCTAAAGAGCTGTTGTCCCTATATGCACCTAGATGTGCTTTAAGGTCGGCTGATTCTGGTTTCTGTCCCTTCCAAAGATTAAGACAAAAAGGAAAGGAGACAGAGCTTTCAGTTACAATGCTCCCAGATTGTGGAATAAACTACCATCTGACATTAGAGATGCAGTCACTGAATATTTTTAAATCAAGATTAAAACTCACTTTTTTAGACTAGCATTTTATACAAAATGTTAAGCGTGTTTTTCTCTTTTTATTTCTCTGCTAATATTTATGTTTTTTTGATGTTTTGATTTATTTTACTATAACTTTTTCATGTTCATTTTATTGTAATTTTTTGTTTTTATTGACTTGTAAAGTGCTTTGAGATACTGTTATATAAAAGGCGCTATATCAATAAATAAACGTACTTACTTTTATACCATGTCTTAAATTATGAACAGGTGTATTAGCTTAACTGATTGCAAGTACATCAGTGCTGTTGGATAGCTATGGCATGCGAGGAGCTGTAGTTTTTAATTCTTCATTTAAACTGCAAGAACTACATTTCTTTTTTCCCACCCACAATGTTTAATGCCTACCTTACATTCCAGGGTAAAGACTGCGTACTATTCGAGGTCCTATGTATATCCCTTCTACCATTTTTACCCCTTATTCTACCATAAAATTAATTTCCACATAAAAACCCCACTTCTAATTTGTATTTCACATGTCTTCTGGACAGGTTCAGCAACAACAGCAATTTCATCATCACTTAGTAAATCTCCATCAATTACAGGGACGTTAGATTTAAACTCAGCTTTTGCATTTCTTTCCTGGCTTTAACCACTGTTCAAACGAGCTTACAGCCCACTTACAGTTTGCCTTAGTACTTCTAGAAAACAGATTGCTAGCAATGATATTTAGGTCTTTATCTGTTTTAGGTTTGGCAAACCAATTACTAACTTTACTCTCTGTTCCTGGTTCACATTCCTTTGTTTTTCTCATTTCAAACATGACAAACATAATGCCTTGGGTCAATAAGACCCAAGGTATTTATCTATGCTGCTTTGTATGTCTGAAGAAAATACAATGTTTTCACTTGGTCTTTTATAACATGGGCAGGATCTCTACATGTGAATCAAGGCAGGCTGTAAAATTCCAATGTCATCAAAAAGGTTCCAGGACCTACTAGATATGCTGTTACTCACATTCATGATATAGCATCAGTATTTGATCTTTTCATATCACCAGCAATTGAAAATGTAGCAACTTGGAGCAGATGTGTTCTTGGTGCAAAATGGAAAGAACTTGATCATGTTGATATGTGTGCATACATCAGGCTACTGTTGTTAACTGGAGTGACAAATCCAAAGGAGAAGCACTTCTAGTTAGTGGAATACAGAAACTGGTAGGGCTAATCGTGATACCAGAGCCAATCGATGAACGTCTTCTCCCCTTCAAGTACGGCAGAAAAATATGGGCAACCTGTGA
Organism: Acipenser ruthenus; assembly: GCF_902713425.1. NCBI lineage: Eukaryota > Metazoa > Chordata > Actinopteri > Acipenseriformes > Acipenseridae > Acipenser > Acipenser ruthenus. The sequence goes on along the minus strand of NC_081202.1, from coordinate 30,497,220 downwards.
TTTTAAATTCAGCTATGCATAAAATATGCAAGTGTACACAGGGAAACTGCCTGGAGAAGCACCTGAAAGAAATCAGGGGATGCAAGTAGTGATGAAAATGACTCGAGGACTCCAAGGTCATAATGTCACGTGTGAAAACACTGAGAAAAAAACAAGCCAGACCTTCCAAATGAGATTATAAAAATGCAGAGCCGAACTGTGCACTCTTCAAAATATCCTTTTCCAGAAAGCACATCACTTGTTTCATACGGTCCAAAAAAAACATAATGTTAGTGTAATGAGCACAATGCACAAGCAGGCAACAGTGTGTAACAGGGATGAAAAGAGGCTAGAGATTGTACTGGATTACAATTCCTCCAGATGGGGAGTTGACAATAGGGATGGGCATGTGTAATCGATTATTCAAATAATCGATAAGAGAATGGTTAATTGTTTAGGAAATTACTAATTGTATAATCTATCTTGCATTGCAACAAATATAAATGGCCTGAACAGACCCATTAACTGTTAACCATTATGCTAAGCCTGTTGCTGCACCCTAGTGTATTACCAGGCCCAGAGGTAGAGATAGGTAAATTAGGCAGTTGCCTAGGACGGCAAATTTACATTTTTTTTGCTATGATAAGCATGCCCCAAATCTAAAGTGCCTTTTTCAATGTGGAAGACCGGTGGCTGGGCGGGGTTGTGCGCTTGTTTGGGTAGCATGTATGCTGTGGGAGCGTGATCTGTTTGTTAAAGAAGATGTAGATAAGCCCCAATGCCTTGAATCTCCAAGCTGTGGCAGTGCCAATGAAATATAGTCTAACGATACCAAAATGAGAAAAAAACCAAACATTAAGAAATCTATTTTTTTTGTATGATCATTTCTTAACCCCCTTACTCCTGCACACTGAAACAAGATTTGTTTAAAATGTATATGTATATATTTTTAATTAAAAGGTTACTTGCTATAAGGGGCATTTATAGTGTTACACTGTTAATATGTGGTTAATTGTATGCTGACATGCTGCATTTGTTGTAGCAAATATTTCTCAGTTATGCATTATGTAGCCCATTATAATAAATGCATGGCCTGCCAAAGTTGCCCACCCAGTCTCAGATTGTTGCCTGCTGTTACTGAAATGTTGCTCTGTTAGAAGATGTTTGTACTTCTTTATTGAGAAGATATGAATATTACCTGAAACCAGACTGTTTTCAATTTTGTATTATTTTGGGGATACCCTCTTTGATATAGACAGTGATACGTAGCACAACTACGAAAGTAAAAATAATTACAAAGAGCCCTGTGGATTAAAAAAAAAAAAAATGCAGGGGTTACATGTGATGTGAGTGTAAAAAGTCACATGATAGTGGAATTATAGTTTTATAGTTTTATGTCTTAGATTGGCTATCCAATGTGTCAGTCATTCTGGAAGTTTTATTTTTAGCCAGTTGCACGTTGATGTTATGTACAGGGTTATTTGAAAGTAAGTTTATCACATGAGTTATGTAATCGCACTGTATAATAGTGTAATCCTTTAGCAAATTATGCGTATTCGATTATTAATATATACGGAAATGCCCATCCCTAGCAACAGCAACCTACACCTGTAAACAGACTGCCCGCAGGTCACAGGTCATCTTCTACAATATAGTTGATATGTTGTCATACAATACTTTTGTCCTTTGGACTGATTCCAATGTGGAATGCTGGCAAACTGTATCAACATATAATTTTTCTGGAGATGTTGGGCAAGGCACTAGTGACACCTCTTTCAAAGAGGTTCAGGAACGCCTAGAGCACCTGCAGCAATTGCTCATATCCAGAATGTTCAAGCAGAGAAAGCCAGTGCAACTTTTGCCTTTCAATCAATGATAATAAGACAAACATTACTAATGTAAAATGCAGAAAGTATCTGTGCAAACATCATATGTCTACCTTCTGTGCGCCATATGCAATGTTATCTCACAATTTTGTCCTGCATTTAAAAGGAACCTGAGAATACATATCATTCATCTTGGACAGAAATTATGTTTTGTTTTGTCATGAGTATCTACCACACTTTATGTCCTATTTTTGGATATATCCACATTTTTTGGGACGCTTATAAAGAACTGTTATTGAAAGTGAATATGCCATGGTTATAAATAGTACTTCATGAAAAGATGTTGTTATTTTTAAATACTTGAAATTTTGCACTATGCTCAAGCTTCATTCATTACTTTCTCCAAATATTAAGGAGATACAATACAATTTTGGTTTCTGCATAATAAAATGGTCATATAATGTTATTATTATTATTATTATTATTATTATTATTATTATTATTATTATTATTATTATTAATAATTTATTTATTTATTTATTTATTTATTTATTAGCAGACACCCTTACCCAGGGCGACTTACAGTTGTGTACAAAAAATACATATCAAGAATTACAGTACAATTGAGAGCAAGATACAAAATACAATGACTTCAGTACTAATAACAGCAAATACAAAACACAGTACGATTTGATATCGGGGCAGTTCAAGAGCAGATAACAGTGTTGATAGTTACATGAGGTTTAGATACGAGTGCAAGTGAAATACAAGATACTACAGATTGGGTTAAGTGCAGGATTAAAAACAGTAAAATAGGGAGCAGATAAGTGCAGTTAAAGTGCATTAAAGGCAGAGTGCTATATTGTCCAGATGGGAAGAGTTGAGTTTTACAGGTGTTGTCTGAAGAGGTGTGTCCTGAGGAGACGTCAGGTGGTCAGGGACTGGGCAGTCCTGACATCCATAAGAAGGTCGTTCCACCACTGCGAGGCGAGGGTGGAGAAGGAGCGGGCTCTGGAGGCAGGAGAGCGTAGAGGAGGTGCAGCCAGTCTTCTAGTGCAGGCAGAGCGGAGAGGTTGGGTGGGGGTATAGGGAGAAAAGAGGGTCTGGAGGTAGCTGGGTGCAGTCTGGTCAAGACATCAGGAGGTGGGGGGGGGGGGGGGGTAGAAAAGGAGGTCAGATTTAGAGAGGTTGAGTTTGAGGTGATGCGAGTGCATCCAGGATGAAATAGCAGACAGACAGGTAGAGAGACGGGAGGGGATGGTGGGGTCAGAGGGGGGAAGGAGAGGAAGATATGAGGGAGAAGAAGAGGGTTGCGGTAGCAGAGTCTACAGAGAGTTGGGAGTCGATAGGAGGGAGGTGAGAGAGAGCGGTGGAGGCAAGGACAGAGGGGGAGAGCGGAGGTTATGGCAGGAGGTGACAGTGGGGGTAGGTGGAGTAGGGAGAGAGGGGAGAGACAGAGAAAAAGAGATGAAATAGTGATCAGAGAGGTCCAGAGGGGTGACAGAGAGGGTGGAGGGGCAGCAGGCCCTGGAGAAGGTGAGGTCCAGTTGACAGCCAGCTTTGTGGGTAGGAGGGGATGGAGAGAGAGAGAAGTTGAAGGAGTAAAGGAGATCACATTAAATTAATCTTTGTGTTTATTATAATGTGAGTTTACGTTAATTTCTAATATTTAACATAAAAGAGTAAAAGCTATGCAAAGAAAAAATATTTGATCAACTCAAGGCTGTTTCAATTTGTTTGAAATTTCTCCAGTTCAATATGACCCGAAACATAACTGACCCAGGTACATGGTTTCACACTACATGGGATTGTCCGGACCCAGGTAGGAATGCCAGTGTGAAAGGGGCTTTAGGTTATGAACTTCAGACAGTTTGTGCATTTCAAAAACATGTAAAGTTCCAGAAGTCATTTATTTTAATGTGCTTCTTGTTTTAGGTTATCTGAGTATTTACCAACATTCTAAATTTGTTTTTTTTAATATAATTTGTACTGAAGTTTGCTGATAAACATAAGCTCTAGACTAGAGCAATCATTGCGGCTTCACAGTGTTCACATTCCCAGTGGCTGTCTGTGTGTCCTGGAAAACTATACATGTTTAAAACAAATATTTGATTTTTGGTTGAAACAAATTTGGACAAGGTTTGAAAAGCACTTGTTTAGAACAAGCTCATTACTGAACTGTGAAATTAAAACCTAATGGATATATCTCATCTTGTTAGAAATTTAGGTCAAACTGAATATCATCCTTGTTTCCCCGTTCAACCATACTGCTGCATCTGGTTCAGTTTTTTACAGCCTACACGCCCTCAGCATGAAGTCCATGAAATATGAGGAACTTTTTTCTGACAGCTACTTGTTTATACTGTCATGAAATCATAACAGTTTTTGTTGTTGTTACTTTAGCTCGTCAGTAGTAATTTTTTTAAAATGTTGACAGAAAAGGAGCCTGAAGGTTGCCTCTTGTTTCATGGGCTTAAAGGGAATATTTATAGATCTGATAGTTTAACAAAAACAAAGTTTACCATCATTGTATGCAAGGTGCTCCCTTACTCTGATACATTGCACTGCTTTTTCATGCAGTTTGAACATTAAAACGATAATACATCACTCTGCTCATGCAAAGTAAACACATTTCAGCCTCAGGACCTGGGAGGACTGGGCAAGGCCAACACAAATTACCTCTGATGTACTACCTCAACCACAGAGTTAAAAAAAAAGAATAGTTATAAGGTAATTTCAATGTTACCTCTAGCAATTGTTCCTAAGGGATTCAAAACAACCAGAAATCAACACAGAAAATGCACAATTGTATTCTGCAACCATGTGATTTAAAAAAAAAAACAAAAAAAAAAAACACATAGTTTTAATTCAATGTCATGTTGTTTAAAATGAATACCAATCTTGGAGTAGGAGGACACGACTGCAACAGTTTTCATAAAGCTTTTTCAGATGCATGGCCCTGGGGGGAAATACTGGTATCAAGAGAACATTTTTTTTTTTTTTTTACTATTGTACATATGCTTCTGCAGTAAGGACAATTTTTGCTTTTTGACTGAAACATGCCTGTACTGGCAATGTCACGTCAGCATTTCTCTTTCACAGTTTTGTCTAATCATGTCCGTCCACCCGTCTCTGCCTGTCACACTCTACATGGTGAACATGATAACTGGCTTCATTTTGCCCAAATCTTCAAACTTGTATCATACACTCCTAGTCTCATATAGACGTTTCAAATTGATTTGGCTACAATCCGATACACGCATACAAATATTTTAACCAGTACATGCACTCTTTGAACTGAGTTTAGTGATCTTTCCAGTATAGTCAGGTTGTGTTTGGGAAAATGTTAAATCAAATGTCAGCATTAATACTTAAATTACGTTGTGGTAACTTACATGAATACCCTGGGATCAGTTAGTAATTATTGGCAGTTTAATGACTTTTCTATATCTCACCTTATCCATAACTATTAAACACTTAATAGTGATACATTTAAATCTTCATTAAAGACATCGAGAAAGGCTTCTAGTTGAAACGTTTATCTAATATCATTTAATCTAACTTTTGTTTTTTTTTTAAATTTAGAGTAACCTATTTTTATTTATTTTCCTCCAGTTTGGAATGTCCAATTATATTTTTTTCTCTTCACTGTAATGAACCCCCACACAGTACGGACATAATCGCTTTTATGCTGATCAATCCAGAGCAGAGGTGGGCAGGCTACCGATCCCGGAGAACAGAGATCAGCCCTGCTTTTTATCTACTCCGAATGTGCTCGGTGCCTGGCCAGTAGGGTTTGCTGTTGTGCAATGTGGAGAAGCAATCCCTGCCGGTTTCCCATCTCCCACCCCAGGAGCATCAGGGCCAATATGACGCCCCCCTTTTATTATTATTATTTGTTTATTTAGCAGACACCTTTATCCAAGGCGACTTACAGAGACTATGGTGTGTGAACTATGCATCAGCTGCAGAGTCACTTACAACTACGTCTCACCCAAAAGCACAAGGAGGTTAAGTGACTTGCTCAGGGTCACACAATGAGTCCGTGGCTGAGATAGGATTTTAACCGGGGACCTCCTGGTTACAAGCCCTTTTCTGTAACCACTGGACCGCACAGCCCCTCGAGGCCCCAGTAAAGTTCAGCCTCTTTGCACTGCTTGGACGCAAACTGGTGTCATCCAAGCTGTGTGACTGCGCTGCCAACGGCAGCACTTTAACTGGAAGAGCCACTCTCATTAACACCCGTGACCATCAATAGATAATACTGCATGTTGATACAATACATCATTAAACTTGAAGGGCAGTACTGTGTGTACAAGTTTAAAGAAGATATCTTGATTTATCGAAAGACATATATGTAAGGGATGCACCGAATCCAGGATTCGGTTTCGGATTCGGCCCGAATACGCACATCCATTTTAATACATCCCTCCAATGTGTGTGTTCTTCTTTAAATAAAAGACACAAATCCGGTATTGAACGTAACTTTTTGGATTTAATAACAGGTATTCAAGAAAAAGAACACGTTTGATGAACTCTGTCGCAGCTCTCAACTCCCTACTGGTGGTGCATGCACTAAACACGTCACGTAGCTACTGAATGTAAACATACCTCCTGTATGCAACACAGCACAGTCACATCACACTTTTCATGGAGTAAAGTTATGCAGTAAACCTGTACTATATAGTAACGGGAAACTGTTGTAGACTTTTGTGCTTTGTTGTTTTGTATGTGAAACGTTCTAGAGATCATACTGAGATAAAAAAAAAAAACAATTGGTGCACAGAAATGTATATTTTTTGTAACTTTACAACTTTCAGATGTGCAAGACGTTGTTGAACAATATGCTTTAGTATATTAAATGTTACGTTATTGTAATGTGCCAATACAAGCTGAACAATTTGGGAACTGTGTTTTATTAAAATACTTTTTAAACTATTTCATAGCCTATTTGATATGTGTTACACACTCGGTGCATTTAAATCAACGTGGGTTTTATTTCGCAGGGAGATTCAGGTCACTCATTACTGTAATTTTTTCCTCATAGCTCTCAGATAGGGTTGTCAACAGGCCCCAGAATCTCAGGACACTTAAGGCAGGTCAGGTTTTTTTTAACTCACCTCTCTAAACTGCAATGTATTCGACATGTAAAGTGAGTGTGAATTGCTTGAGGAGTTTAGTAAATGTATTTACTGTTTAATTGTGGTGGCGATTCTATCCGGAGAGCCTCGTAACAACAATTAATTGTATTGCTTGAATTATTTTTATACAGTAAACAATATCTATCAAAATAGTGCAACACCATTATTATAGATTTGATCTCACCTGCACTCTTTCATTTAACCTTGTGGCAGCAGGTAAAGTTTCATCCAGTCAGAGACTCAGAAAAGCCAATCAGCTGCTGTATAGGTCTGATTGATGGAAATGATCCTCGCAGGCATGTGTGTGCTTTTGGTAACAACTAAGTAAAGTAATTCAATTAATTTAGCGACAGTTCACACAATTCACACTCACTTTACTGAATACATTGTAGTTTAGAGAGGTGAGTTATAAAACCTGACCCGCCTTAAAGTGTCCCGAGATTCAGGAGCCTGTTGGCAACCCTAGTCTCAGATCAGATGACACAGGTTGAAACGTCATTAAAGAAGATAGTGGGTTATTGCAAAGATGCAGCTCTCCTTTCTTGTAAAGGTAAAGTAAACGGTTCTGTATTTTGACGTTTCTGTTGTGATGGGATGGGACTAGCTGTAAATTGTCTAAGTTTCAAACTGAAATCTTAGTCAGGGATATATTTCCATTTGGTAATACAAATACTGTGAACTAAAAGGCTCAAAACTATAGATTGTGCGCGTCCCTTGTTAGTAGCTGCCAATCTGTTTTTTATTCAACAGTTTCCTTTTCTTGACAGTTTTTGTAGATTTGGTATTCGATTCGGTATTCGGCCAAAATTGAGATGGATTTGGTATTCGGCCGAATCCCAGTGCATCATATTCTATGATTGTTAAATGCATATCGGCTAAATGCATACTTCGCTTAATTGCGTATTATGTAATTCGGATAATTGCATAATGCAAACAACGTTTGAGTGTTAAAAAAAAAAAAAAGAAGAAAAAAAAAGAACAAGTGTTTCAGAAACAGCAGCGACGTTGAGCGCATAGCAACGGCATGCCAGTGGGAAAAGCCAGCAAGAAAGACACAGAAAATGGCAAAGCAAATCTGTAAAACTCTCGAGCCTCAGCACAATATGAGCCTTCATGGAGGCAAATGGTTGTCAGTCTTTTGACAGTTTTTTTTTTTTACAGTTGTTTATCAGCTCAATCGGCCGAATACTGTGCATAGTTCCATCTTTTTTTTTCTCTGTTGTACTCACTGTAGTAAGGCACTGTACACACCTGTTTAAGTTTTATGTTTAACTGTACTGTACTGTATTACAATAACTTAGTTTATGCTGGCTGGTATTTACTGTACATTATTTTACTTTTCATACCGTGTGTTGCCAGAGAATAGTGTTGTTTGTATTGAGTGCATAACGTATTTCAAGTTGTTGTATTTTTCTGAACTTGTAATAATCTGATCAAAACGAGTCATATATACATGTACACGTACCTACAGACCTATTGTCATTGTATTCCATTGTATTCCCTCACTCCTGTTATGTGCATACTCCGGTTATGCTAAATATTTTAATGAGCAAGACATCTCTCAAGTAGAATGGTTGCAGCACAACTTCACACAGACTACTTTCTCAATAAATGTATTGGTATCCCTGAATAGATAATTGTCTCCTCTAAGGATGCTAAGGATTTGACTGAGCAATCCGTCTTACAAATTCAGTGGTACCCCAAATATGATTAATTTACTAACAATGCTGAATGACTGGGTGGAGCATTTGTTCTCTATTTTACTGCCAAGACTGCTACAATATTCAATGCAGTGCTGTCCTTGGCAGTCCTCAGTCAGAAACCCATTTTTGAGGGTAAAATAAAGAGAACATGTCATACCCAGTCATTCTGCATTGGTAGTAAGTGGATCGTATTTGGGGTACCACAGCACTTGTGGGAGAGACTGTTCATTAAAATCTATTGCATATTTTTTAAAGAGGAGACCATTTTCTATTCAGGGATACCAAGATATTTAGTGAGAAAGTAGTCTGAGTGAAGTTATCAGACAACAAACTCCCCATCCCCAGTTTTACTGCTTTCCTAGAAAAAGGAGAACATTTCAGGGTACCATTCTACTTGTGAGATGTCTTGCTCATTAAAATATTAAGCATATTGTTAATGAGAAGATGATTAAATATTCAGCGATACCAGGGTATGTAGTAGGGGGCCTGAGTGAGGAAACATGGTCAATCCACACCCCTAGTCTTGCTATAATGAATCATTTATTGTTTATAAACTTTTGAACACTACTGTATATAATTTACATGTTTCATTTTAATAAAAAAAATAAATAAATACAAAATAATTAGACTTCAGGGTACTATTGTGGGATTCTTCCTGAAACACTTCCAGGTACAGTAGATGCCGGTTATTAGCAACCCTGACAAAGACAACTTTCGGTTATTAACAACATTTCCCCAGGAACCAATCCCATCCCACAGACTTTAATGTTATATTAACCACTGCATGCCACTTATTGACAACACTATCACTAGTTGCCAGTGCTACAGAGTGCACTTGCATGATTTATGCACATACTTCATGCAGCTTTTATAATACACTGACTTTGCAACTGCGTATTTCTAGCAGACTAAGGCAGAATCGTGGCTTTGAAACTGGCTACGAACTGCATGCAAAATTGAGATGGATTTACAGCGGTGGTGGTACATTGTAAAAAGCAGACAATGTTGGACAATTTTTTCTTTTAAAATTGTGTTCTTTAAAATTGATTGTAAGTATAACACATATTTTTTTATGGTTGCTTTACTCATTATAAGGACAACTGTAGTACATCGTTGGGTAGTACTATTTAAGCCAACTTACTTTTTTTGTTTTACACATGCATGAAGTAAACAGTTCTATGTTTTGGTATTTCTTGTTTCTCATGTTAATTTTTTAACACTGTAACATTTAAAACACATGTATTTCAGTGCCATATTTGTACAACTACAGTATATATTGCTGTTCCATGTAAGGACACTTGAAAACAGGGGCTTTTTACTTATTGGCAACTTTTGATTGATGACAACTTTTTGCTGGGAACCGAGAGGTTGTTAATAAGCGGCATCTACTGTACTTCTGCAATATAAAAAGAATCAGAGACTGAGGAAGTCAACTTACAGTTATTTGATTTGGAAAATGGAAAAAAGTAGTAAGAACATAAGAACATTTACAAATGAAAGGAGGCCCATCAATGCTCATCTGGTTCCTAGCAGCTGACTGACCTCAAAACTTTGTAAATGTGGGTCTTAAAGGGTCCTAATGATTCAACGTCAACAACATGGCGAGGTAACCTAATCCATACCCTCGCCACTCTCTGAAGTGTTTATGTCTTATCTGATATCCTTGTCTCTTTTCTGGTCTAGAGCCCTATCCTCCGTGGTGGCTTTAGGTGCCAACATCATCTGCAATAAGATCCCTGGCCTGGCCCCTCGACAGCGGGCAATCTGCCAGAGCCGGCCTGATGCCATCATCGTGATCGGGGAAGGTGCGCAGCTGGGCATCAATGAGTGTCAGTACCAGTTCCGATACGGCCGGTGGAACTGCTCCGCACTGGGAGAGAAGACAGTGTTCGGACAGGAGCTACGAGTAGGTGAGTGGCAGTGTGTTTGGTATGGCGATGCATTAGTGTCAGCATCCATGCTTAATACACCAAGCTCTTCTGAGCTCCTGTAATCACAACAGCCACATCTGGAATGTAGTGCTCATGTGAGGGACAGGCACTGGGTACAGTGATGAGAGTGTTCCAGCGTTCTCAAGCAGAGACTGACCATTTTTAATGAATTTTGTCATGGTTTTGCAGGTCTCCAGAATGGGCATGAGCTAGCCAGTGGATTAGCCCTCAGCCCCCTAAAATATAGTTGGGGGAGTCCTCAAACTGGGCCTGGAGCACCCTTGCCACGGCACCAGATATGGTACCCAAGTACAGAACCAATACCGTGCCATTGTAGTTACATTGACATTTTTCAAATTAGTGGTAAATTTTTACTACTTTGAAAGTCTATTTATCCTGCTGAAAGTAGTTGTTTTCACACATTCAAAGTTTAGGGGGGAAATGTTTGAAATATCAGTTGCTGTAAGTGTTCAGAGTGGCTAGAATGTTTTAAAGAGGGATCAAGTTTGTGCACACAACTACTTTTAGGGGATGCAAATACATTGGTCAATCAACAAGGTGTAGTTTCGGAAAGGAAGTCGACTGCATAGATTTGAACCATAAAATGTTTGTATATAAAACGTGATTGTAACACAGTATTTTTTTTTTACAGCTTTTTCATGTTTTTACCTTTCCCTTCCCTGTTTATTTTGAGAGGATTGTGTTCTGTTGCTGCAAATTTGAGTATTAATCATGTTTGGAGCATCCTTGCTATTTGGCCATTTTCTGTGCTTCTCAATTCGAGAAAGAAAGAAAAAACATACACGACCCTTCAACCCTGTTGGCTCCTCCTGCTTCTATACTTTTCCATTGCTCATATGTTGCACCTGAACTACAAGTGCCGTAGTCTTTGAGATCATTCACCAATAAAAACATATTGCTGACTCGTTCTGTTAGGAATGTACAAGCTTTGAAAATTCAGGTCAGGTTTTATACAATGTGAAATTCACTTCATTATCAGGGGTCATTTGAAAATATAAATCTGCTCCTTTCTATAGTGACCACAGGGATGAGACCCTGTTTATGTGGACAGTTACCTAGTTATAAAGACCAGTTTTAGACAATACATTAGGGGATGTTATTACAAGCAGGATTGTCATAATCCCCTGTTTGCCTACAGGTATATTTCTAAATGCATTTCTTTTTAGAAGTCCAGTTTTCTCAAAAGCCTATTGCTTTTTGGAAGGTGTCTGCTGTTCATGTTTCCTGCAAGTGGTTTCAAAGCTACCATCAGTATTCAATAGGCTTATGCATTTTAAATCCAAAAGATCTGTTCTGATGACGTCATCTTGCCTGAGTTGGTGAAAATAGCTGAGTAAATAAAATAAAAAAATAAAAGAATAAACAATAACACTTTATAAAAAATAATGTTCAGCATAAAAAAGTATAGAAAAAAACTCAGCTAAGACTTGTTGTTTTTAAGATTTGGCAGTAGTCTGATTTCTCAAATTCTAGACACCTGTTTCTAGACACCATTTAAAATTCTAGACACCATTTAAAGAGTAGCAGGCCATTGCTCATTTCTAATACTGTTTTCACACTTGAGAAAAATTAATCCACGAATTGAATCTGCAGTAGTTAATGCAGCTTTGTTCCCTGTTGTGTTTACACAAGATAAACTATTCCCAGATTTGATGCAGCTTAGTTTTTCTTCAATGTAGACACACAAAAGCCGGAGTTGACTTCTTTGATCTGTTCTTTAAATCCCACGAAGCACCTAAACTTACATGTTTGAAAAACGACTAAAGGACTAAAAAGAGCACGTTTAAACCCCTTAGTCACGTATGGAAATATAATAACTCCCACTCGTGGTTCCTCCAAGAGAATTGATAATCGATTTATCACAAATGTAATGGTTTCTCTTGGAGGCAAAAGACTTAAAAGTGTCCCAATCAAATGTGAACATTAAACCTGATTTAAATTGGTGTTATCACATTATTGGACTGCTGAAGCATTTTAATACTATGCTAACTGTAACAAAACTTAAAAGTGCATGCACCTGTTTACAATACATGCATCAGACAATAATGGCACTGCTAGTATTTTCAAGTAATACTGCACCCAGGAGGCTAAACTTAAGAAAGGTAAAATCAGTGAGAAAATGGAAGTTAAAAATTGATGTTGAAAAGTATATTTATACTGTTCAATACAGATGCATTTCATAGGACAGTGGTATGTGAAAAGAGTAATCCTGTATGTGTGCCATTCTTTACATCTCAGATAGATGCAACTTGTATTCTGCCTTTTCCTTTACTGTGTTAACCTACAATGCAAACAATGCCGTAGAGGTTTTACTGTGATTATGAGTGTGGATGCAGAGCACATAGACCTGAGGGGCTGTGTTCCTTTTGGGAATTTATAGAAAGTTACTCATTTTAAAATAGATCAGAATACTATTTTTATTTGGTTGACCTATTCAGAATCTTTAATGCACCATTAACAAATATATTTAAGTAACTACTGTACTGAAATAAGAGCGATCTAAGCATATGCCCAAAATAAAATTGTGTACAATAATTATTTGGTTCCCCACAGTACATTAAGCAAAGCAACAAACATGTCAAGTCTCACACATTTGGAGTGAGACACTCATTTTAAGTACTTTTTTTGCATCATAGCCTTGAAGGACCCCCACCCCCCCACCCCGCTCGAGTCAGCGGGAGCGGGGGCGGAAGATGACTAAAGTTTGGATAACACAGTTACCAACTTAGGAAAGGAAATGGACATGAGAACGAATACTACTTTATAACGGACCCAATTGTGCAGCTCAAGATCTACAGTGAGAGCTCTAGGACAAGATGTGGCAGTCCAGGGTTGTACCTGTGGCTGGACCAAGGTGACAATGGTCAGGGGTCTGAAGAATCATCAAGGGAGATAGAGGTGATTGAGGGAGAAGGGACAGGGACCTTGTATTGATCAGTACTTCTTACGAAGCCAGTCAGATGAGTGAAATCCAGCGACAGGGTGCACACCACAATTTGCAGGATATCAGCACCCCTGATATAGACGAGAGTAGTTCCAATAAGAGAACAGCTAGTGATGAAACCAATGAGCCTGGTGAGCCTAGTCAGATGAACCAGCCTAGGAGACAAAGGATCCCTTAATGGACGCAAACCAAGGGTTAAGTGGCCAAAAACTGACGTGGATCTCTGCTTGTTGTTGGAGAAGTTAAGTGAACAGTTGAAGGAAGCTGAATAAGTTTGGGGATAGCATCTATGCATGTAGATACGAGAGGTTTGGAGTAGAAGATAGGAAGGAACGAACAGCTATGATTCCAGGAAGGTCTAGACGACAGCTGTAGATTGAATGTCTGGTTGGAGAAACGATGCAACTGGATGAGGCAGTGGATGAGAGCTGAAGAAAGTCAGGAGGAGGCCCTCAGTCTTCTGTAAAATGATCTAATACATAAGCTTACAAAGTTCACAAAGACAGCACCTACGAAAGCGCTGTAAAAAGAAGGAGCATGCAAGAACCTGCTTTTATAAAGACCAGTTTAACTTTGTGAAGAACTTTTTCACCAACTTTTTCACCAGCAAAAAGAATCACTAAGCCTGTTGGAGAGATATCTTGAAGAGACATACACCGATCTAAGAAGAGAGGAGCCTATGTCGTTTCCCTCTGATATTCCACCTATTAATTCACCAGAATACCAAATGGAGGACTCTACGTCTAATTAGAAGGAGGCGGAGCAAGTTGTGAAGAAAGCAAGGGTTTTATCATTGCCCGGGGCACAATGGTATACCATACTGAGTTTACACGAGTGCACCTGTTCTAAGAATCTTGTGGAAGTTGCGTGGGAAAAACAGGTTGTCCCAAGAGCATGGCACAGAGCAGGAGGGATCTTTATCCCCAAACAAAAAGAATCTACCAGCGTCGGCCAATTCCATCCAATTTCCCTGTTAAATGTGGAGGGTAAGATATGTTTCAGCATTGTGGCACAAAGATTATCCACTTATCTATTGAAGAACCTCATCATCGACACCTCCACACAGGAAGCTGGAGCTTTTATTTTTCAGCGACAATCAATCTACTGTGAATATCATCAATAAAGGCAGATCCTCCTCCCCCCTCATCATGCAACTTCTCCGCTGTCTCATATGGATTTCATTTTCTTACAACTTCATAATTCAAGCTCGTCATCTTCCAGGTATTTTCAATAATTAAATGCATCGTTCGCCAGTCTACTCTCATCTGCAAGAGAATACATGTCATCAGCCCTCTCTCCATCTACCAGGTACTCCTACGCTACAGGTTGGTCGTCATTCTCTTCATTCAGCACCCAGAACCAAATATCCCCTACCCCATTCAATGAAAATTGGATTGAGACATTCTTCATCTTTCGCCAGCATCCATAACATCCTACATCTCAGGTATCCAATTTCGTTATCGTAGCTTGCCCATCCCCTCGCCAACAATTCTCTCCATCCCGGCAGTGCGCTTCACACTCAGGAATTTCCAAGAGCCTTCCCCCATCATCTCCATCCACATTAGCCATCTCTACAGACATCCTTTCTCAATTAATTTCAATTTTGCGGTGAGGATATTTCAACCCATTTGATGACCTGGTGATGGAAGCTATGTGCCTGTCAGCTTTCTTTGGATTTCTAAGAAGTGTAGAATTCACAGTACCATCACTATCCAGTTTCCCAGGCATAGGTATTCGTTCTTGTGACCTTTCACAATTGATTTTTCCCGTAATGTCATTACAAGACACTGGTTCGCAACTCACCTTTCTTCTTTCATCTCCAAAGCAGGTCTATCTCCCCAGTTCTATACCCCACACTCATTCAGGATCGACGCAGCCTCATCAGCAGCAAAAGCCAATGTTAGTCATCACCTTATAAAAACTATGGGTCGCTGGTCATCAGCCGCAATCCACTCCTGCATTCGTTCTCTTCCTACAGACATCTCAGCAGCTCACCAATCAATTGGTAGTATGCACAGAGTGGGGGCACCCTTCCCACCAGGACCACCAGAGTTTTCCTCCTAACAGAGGGTTTTTTCCTCTCTAACAAGCGGAGGGTCGCACATAGCCTATTTTACTAACCATCTCTCTTTGTCCTTGTTTGTTCTTCGTCCCTGTTTTTTGTTGCGCATTGCACGTGGTCTTTTGTTTGTCTTCACAGGTGCAGTTCTTATGGGGAGCTAGTGGTCCATCCTTTTGGGGGGTTAGTGAGTCTCACTTCCCCGGCCTCGAGTCAGCCGCAGCTACTCATGACTTTGATCAAAGGGGGGTCCTTGCCGCAGCGAGTCTGGGGACCACCGACCACACTGTTCTTTCGCAGCTCATGTGCTATTTTCTTGTCTCACCCAGAGACTATTGTTTCTCTCTCACTGTACCAGTACTAAAATCCAAATACTAACAAACTCAATCTTTCAGTTACCCCCTCGGGCGCACACTAGTGCCTGGCCTCACCTCTTTGAGGGCGGCTCCTGGAGACGGATTCTCTCTTCTTCCTTCTTTCCAGGTTGTGAACCTTCTCATCCTCTGGGGGCATGGTCCGGTCCACGAGGCAGCGCAGAGTCAGAGGATTTCTGTGTTTTCCAGGGGGTCCAGGGGGCCTATGGGGCCGACTTCCACAGTACGAGGTTCTTGCCTGCAGGCCATTAACGGCTTAAACCTTCCCTGCCAACAGGCCACTAACAGTTCAAAACAAGCACCCCTGGCCCGCATGCCATCATCATTCCCTCGAGGCTAAGCCTCTAAATACACCCATATTCTTCACGCAGCCCTAGCTCCCTCCCGTGAACTTGAAGCTAACACCCTGATGCATGTCCTAAACTGATTTGCAGTGTCATTGTCATGATCAGTTGCTGATCAGTTGCTAAGCAGTGGCTAAGCACCAATAACGTAGTTTCATTTTCTCTGAACCATTCTTTCTGTTGCAGAAGCGAGTTCCTGCTAAACTTATGCTGCTACCAAGAAATGCGCCGGTAACAGAACTTTTTGTACATTAACCCTTTCATACCATTCAGAGTTTAGTACAGTTACATTGATATTTTCTTACACATTCTTCAACTTGACTTGAGTTCACAAGTGGTTTACAACAAACTAACGTGGAATTTAAATGCAAAGACTTATAAACAACAGAGAATTTTACATTGACATCCGGATTAGTGTATTACATTGTTCGATAACTAAGTAATGGCTAAACAGCAGATATTTAGGCTATCGCTCTAGTACTTGAGCAGTTCTATCTGCATGTTTGGCTGATGTAGAAGCATGGATGTCAAGTAATTTATTTTAGTGATTGTTCCCTTAATGCTTCCTCAGTAGTCTGAAGTTTAGGTGTTCAGTTAGACTGTAGGTTATCATTTGATTTAATTGTAAACAGTGTAATAAGAAAGCATATCTGGGATAGATACATATGGCTGCTAAGATGTAACAAACGATAAAAATCTGTTCCTGTTAACTCAAAACTTTATCTAGGCACGTTTTGAGTGATGAAAGACAACATTGGTTTATTGGTGGAGTTCACAAATAAAAAAAATTCTCAGCTTGCTAAGTATTAATATTATTGACCTTTTTTCTGCGTTTCAGGCCTTCGTTATAATTAGTTCTTTATTTTAAGTTTCCAGGGCATTTTGTTAATGGCACCTGTGCAACACACCAACCTCAAGTATATTTTTATTTTTCGTTGTTCTTGTTCTAAATTTCTTGAATGCAACGTTTCATCTTAAGCAAAAATTTTACACAACAGTGCTCGCACACGTTTGGTCACCATCACAACGGTTGCTTGTTACTCTATTCTGCTGATGTTAATACAGCACCTCTGGACTTCCAGGCATTCGTGTTCGTTATCATCCCTCTCGCGCTTCAGTTTAAAACATGTGATATGCCGGCTTTGTTTCCTTTATAGACCAGCGTCTTCGCGCAGTCCTAAATATTGACAAGTGTTGTGTATGGAATTGGTGTGACTTAACCACGTAAATCCCGTAATCATGTTATTGTTTGAACCCAGTCACTTCCTTAATACAGGCGTCTCTTTAGTTGCTGTAGCTGAAAGGGCACTGTGACCATAATGGCCGAAAATAGACGTACATTTTGAGTAGGACACCCACTGCAATTGCCGCACGGCCAGCGTTAATTTTGAGCCCTGGGCGGGGAGTCCTTCTCAAATGACTTGTCCAGGGTCCCAAAATATAACATACTGTATTGGTGTTGCATTTTTGCTTGTGTGGCTATGAACATACCTGATTTTAACATCCACATGTTAGTTTGTTATTAGTGTAAGACTTTTCAGAGACTTCATGTGGGTTTAGAAATCGAGACCATTCCAGATATTGTCTTCAACAAGATGACTTTAATCAGAGTCCAACATTGCAGACATTCAACATTTACTCACTGACTGTTCGCTCGCTGCATAACGTGAGCACACCAGAACAAGCCACTCGCTCTTTTTATTACAAAGGGTGGAACTGTGCAACCGCCAAAGCATTCCCTCCGGGAAACACTATATGACAAACTCTTATTGATTTACTTTTAAACATTGTACTTGGTTTCACTTTCAGTTGTTAACAATAAATGATATTTAAACTTTCTAATTATTATAACTCCTACCCCTTGATTAACCATTCAAATATAACCTATAACTGTTACATTAGCATAAATAGTGTTACATGTTTCAATGATGTTCTGGAAGTCTGGTAACCCAAGGTTTTGTCAGCTGTGCAGGCCTAGTTTATACTATGTTAGAACACATTGAGGCTCATATTGAGAATAAAACAGTACGTTGAGTGTGACTGCCAACTGCAATTTGTAGAAATACACAAAATTAAACATAAATAAATAGCTGTGGTTGAGGCAATTGAACCTGAGCCATCGGCTTGCCATGAGTGGGAAAGCAAAAACAAGTTTAAAAAAACATATTAGACTTTTCCGACTCTCCATGTAAAACAGTGGCAGGCTACCTACGATGTTTACGTTACCCACCAATATACCCTATTAATTCACACGTTACTGTCCCCCCAAAAAAGTGTGTATGTACAAGACTATACACCTTGGCCAAGCAGATTAGTGGCAATTTACAATAAATGTATTGTGAACTATTGAACTAAACTGAACTACACTAGTAGTTCCTTGTAGCAGAGTCCTTGGGTTAATGTAGATTCTACCCTACGAGAAGTGCACTTTCCTGAGCGGGTGTCTCAGTGCTAAAGGAGCACACAACAGACCCTGCTATATGTGATATATTTAACCACTCATTTTGTATCATGCACCTAGCATTAACTTATCTAATCTTTTCTCAATCTACAAAGCATTTTCAGATATATTTACTCAACAAAACATACCATAAATTGGTCTTTGATGTTTAATATATTTTATACAGTATGAAAGTGATACACATCTTTATGTTACAGTTTCTTTTACGCTTATTACACATATGTGTAGAAAGCATTTTTACAATATCCACTTCCCTGGCTGTAACGGTTATGGTATAGGACGGTGTAGATTTGAGATAGCCAGTGGAAGAATGATGACTGTTTATTCTGCTGTCTGTTGTTACGCCACGCTGAGGATATAGTGGAGGTGCCCATAAATATTTAGAAATTTACATGATGTGATGAAACCTGTTATAGGTATTCAAAAAGTATGGAGGGACATGGTGATTTACACAGAAGTTCTGGCTTATTTAAAGACAATATCTTGGGAATCACTGTTTGTTACTAAAAGTCTGGCCACATTGTTAGGGCATGTACCTAACATTGGGTTGGGCCACTGTTTGTCCTGATCAGAGCCTTGACATGACATAGCACAGACTGCACTAGGTGCTGGAAGGAGTGTTAATTAATAAGTTAATTAATAAGTATTATTAATAAGTATTTAATTTAGATTACAACTTTAGTTCGGGAGGATGGACAAACACAATTATCTCTTCATCTAAATGAATCATTATCTAATGAATCCAAAGTGAATCATTACTGCTAGTATAAATTAATCAACCTTCCTTTCACATTCGTTCTTTCGCAACCCACCACTCGCCCCTATTTCCTACTTTAAAATCCTAAATTAAATATAGTTCTATGGGGGGGGGGGTCTCCTGCCTTGTCCAATGGCCAGGTAGGGGATCTTCAATCCAAGTAGGTGTCATGCCAGATTGTTTGTTTATGTTCATTGCTGCGCATACCTTGTCAATAAAGACATTGCTTTGCATACCTCATCAATAAGGTTTGTTTATCTACATCATTGCATCATGGGGTTTGTCCTGAACTACTGAAATGCATTTAGTGCAGAGAGGTAGGAAGAGGGGGCTTTGTTCAAATTAATCCCAAACATGTTCAATTGGATTAAAATCAAGGGATTGTGGTGGCCATAGAAGATGCCTGAAGTCACGGTCATGCTCTTCACACACAGATTTCCAATGGGGGGCATAAAATACACAAACTACAAATCACCAATTAATGTAAACATTGGGTTCATAATAGCTTTATTAGGTTGTTTTTTTGTACTTTAGGTGTTATACAATTATCATACAATAGAAAGAGGTTCCTTGCTTTATCTGAAACAACAATAACCTATACCACCATTTTCCACAATGCTTGTAAGTGTGAAAACTGTAGGAAGCAATCAGGGCAGTTGCACATAATTGTCCTGGTAACTGACTTGGGTACCTAGGGTGTATATTTACTTTAAGAATTATTTAGTATGGAATGTATATTGACATGTGTTTGTTTTTAGATCTTAGATTCTTATCAGCCTTAGTTTAAACATGCTTTGTGATATTTTACATGTAATATACCAGATGTCCTTAGTTGGTCATGCAGCTTGATTAAGAAAAGCCAAGGCCAATTCTGCTTTTAGTGTTAAAGGGCATCTTCTGTACAGGGCTATGACAAGTCTTAAACTGGGAATACGTTTTTTAAATTCTTGGTGGGGTATGTGTGTGTTCCTTCCTAGTTTGCGGAACGTGTTATCCACTAGGGAGGCTGCAGTTTTTTGCTTTCTGTTTCCTCTTGTGTGATATTTACAGGGATTCAAAAAAATAATTACAAACACCTTCAATACGAAAGCAAGTGGGCCATTTTCCACGTGCCTAATCGTTTGCAATGCAAAAAACACAATGAGCAAGACAGCAGACTTTGATAGAGGGATTATTGTGGCCACTCCCAGTGCTGTATCCAAGACTGTGCAAATTACTGGTGATTTACAAGCAGCTTAAAAGTGATCACTCACTGAGGAGTGTGCATATATCCCACCACAAAGACATTCGTTTGCATCAGTGCTGTCCAGGCTAAACCATGGTGACCCTACACCTTATTTACAGTCTTATGAAAGGTATTTCCAATTTGTTGTTCTGTTATGTACACACTGTAAAAAAAAAAAACAAATGCATGTTTATATAATACTTTGCAAAGGTCTCAGAAATAGGTTCTGCTAAAACAATATTATTTTATTGAACAGGAACACTGGTGGACTAATTTTTCTAGCTGCAAACCTCAATTACCACAACTTGGTCTGTAATTTGTCCCAAATATGTTTTCATAGCAACAGGCCATGAAGCTTGAATGAAAACAGTAGTAGACTGGAGATTAGTCAGCTTTAAGAATGATACGTGAGGCAATAGTTACAGAACTACAGCATGTGTATAGTTGAACGACTCGTCTGAAGCAAGATGGATTTGAGGCCTTTTTTTGTGGACTTGGGACTCAGACTTGGCAGTTTGTTTAAAAAATAACTTCTTAACCATGTTGCACACTGTTTCTGGATTCTCACTGCTTCTATTTTAAAACAAATGATCCCATCAAAGCAGTGCCCAGAGGTGTGTTAAAAATGGAAAGGGCTGAAACTGATGTATTCAAGTAGAGTAATAAAACAAGCATGTCAGTGACATACATCATCAGGCACTTTTTGTTAAAAAGTCTACAAACCAAATGAGTAAGCAGTGCTCTAGTTATATGTGAAAATGTATTAAGTGTGACGTGAGGTAATTTGACATTTGGTAATGTTGCCACATACAGAAGCACCAAACATTATTCAGACAGTTACCATACATTTTTAGGTATAAAATATTCACTTACACTTGGCATGAAGATCTTTACAGTAGTAAATCTACCTTATAAAACTAAAACCTCTTTCACACACAAATGCCGCTACCGAGCCGCCTTGTGTAATCTATGCCGGTATAATACCATCATAACCCTTTCACACAGCTAAAGGGATCATGTGAGTACAACTTTCAAACCTGTCAGTCAACATATCATTTTCATGGCAATAGCGATTCAATAATGTACAGCTATGGTCAAAAGCTTCACCACCCTATAGAATGAACACATTTTGCTTCATAAAGTCAAATAAACTTGTTGAATGACGTTATGTTAACATATTGAATTACATACTGCTTTGTAATTTTCCATATACTTAACGAAAAACAGAAAAAAAATGAAAAATGTGGTATTTCGAACATGAAATACTGTACCACTATTATGGCTTCCATATATTTATTTATTTATTTTTTTAAAATATGTCTCAATCTAAATCCTAGGTGATGCAAAACTTTTGACCATAGCTGTAGTATTGAACCTTGAGAATGCTAAAAAAAACCTGCTCTTGAGAGAGTTTGGTAGAGTAAATAAATTCTGCTTCAGAACGCAACATAAGTTGATAAGGTCCAAAGACAACACAGCGTACGGTACAAACTTTTCCTTAGCTTGTCAGAGGACAGGCTGCTAAATTCATTTTTTTGTTTCTTTTTTTCCAGCAGTCATGCTTTTACAAGCTTTCTGCATGTACTGTATATAGCTGGTAGTGAATTGCACTGCAGGGCATGGTACACTATGTGAGGTTTGGCTCTGGCTGCACACTCATTCCGCATCTGTCCCCTGAAACTGATTAAATTATTGCCAAGCCCAGTGAGTCACAGGGACAGCCGTCCAGTAGACAACTTTCTATTCAAACATAACACATCCACATCGGTGGTAAAGACCAGAATGCACTAGTTTATTTTCTTATTTTCTTTAAAGTATTTGTTCATGGCAAAGGTATTGGTGCCACTACTTTAGTATTTCGTGTGTTCGCCTTTTGCTTTTATTACAGTTTGCAGATGTTTATGATAATTCCTAACCACTATGTTACATCTTGTTGGTGAAGTCTTGGCCCATTCTGTCTTATATATTTCCTTCAGCTCAGACATACTGGATACACAAGATTTTCTTCATTGAAGGCTTTCTCCAAACATACTGTGGTCCATTTTTGAGGAGAAGTTATATTTTGGTTTCATCAGATCAGAGAATTTTGTTGAAGAATGCTTTAGCTACCTGTTCATATTTCTTGGCAAATTTTAGACGGTTTGTTTTGTTAATTTTCTTTGCAGCAGGGTCTACATGCATACAACTCTTCTGTGTTCTGATGCCTTTGTACAGTTCTTTCATGCACTGTTATGCCTGATGCTTCTAACTCTTTCTTTAAATCCTTGGCTGTTAGTCTTGGATTTTTTTTAGCTCCTTGGACAGTTTTCCTACCTGCTGTACTTGTAATGTTCTACTTCTTTCAAACATTTCAGCTGAATTTGTTCTGTGGTACATTGATGAATGCTCTGATTGTGGATTTTAGTATTCCATATTTCTTGACACTGCTTTGTAGCCATTTCCTTTGTTGTAGTTTTGCTACAAGTGTTTTTCTCAACACCTTTGTCTGGACCATCATCTGCTGTGTTGCCAAAACTTTATTCTTCAACAAATGTGGGAAAAAAATTAACTTTTTCTGGCTATTGACTTTATAATGCAGCTTGAAGAGTAAGTAGTGGGGTTCCAAAAAATATAGCATTATAGTCCCCATTTGTTGCTACAACTGTTTAAATAACGTACCTGTAATTTTTCTTTTCATTGTTAACATCCTGACAACGTTTTACACTTATGTCTGCTGGTGGACATATAATGTTATATACGGTAATGGTAGCTTGCTTCAGCAGCTTAATATTTACAGTACCATAATAAATACTGGTGTGTTTGTCATTAACAGTGGCAGGTCTTTTTGTATGTAGAATTATTGTTAGGTGTAAAGAGCTTTATGAAAGCATTTGTAAGGTAATTTCAATCACGTCCTCCAGCTTCTTGACTCATAATAATTTTAACCCTCTGTGGCAGGATGGCTGTAGTAATGAGGTCATGGACCAGGAAGCAGTACAGACGCACAGGAAAATGCGGGGCTTGAACTGCCGTAGCAGTGTATTTATTAAATGAATAAAATTAAAACAAAACAAAGCACTTTTCAAATGAAAAACAAAACGGAACGAGGGCCAAACAAAAGGGTGTCAAAACACAACAGAGGAACAAATAAATCAAACGAAACAAGTACCTACTCGGGTTCTCAAGGGTAGATCATTTTACACAACACTCTTTCGGCTTCTCCAGCTCTCTTCTAACTATGCTCCACCATTACCCATGTGGAGCTGGGTTCTTATATAGCAGGTGTCTAGGAGTTAATTACACAATTGGCAATCACTTAACTCCTAGCCACCTGTCACATTCCACAATCGTTCAGTTAACTAACCCAAATAATGCAGTTCGTCATAATATTTACTTAAATACACATACCCAAATCATAACAATAAGGCATAATTCAAATGCATACACAAAACAATAACAAATAATCACAATAAAAAAGCCAATACATATAGTTATATTATCAAAACAAAACAAAAAATCTAGGAGGCTGTGTGGACCAGTGGTTAAAAAAACGGGCTTGTAACCAGGAGATCCCTGGTTCAAATCCCAGCTCAGCCACTGACTCATTATGTGACCCTGAGCAAGTCACTTAACCTCCTTGTGCTCCGTCTTTCGGGTGAGATGTTGTTGTAAGTGACTCTGCAACTGATGCATAGTTCACACACCCTAGTCTCGTATCTTGTAAAGCGCTTTGTGATGGTGGTCCACTATGAAAGGCGCTATATAAAAATAAAGATTATTGTAATTATAATGAAAATAATAGTAATAATACAAATAATATAGTGCACGTTTATACAAAGGGGTGGGGCTCCCCATCACACCCTCCTATTGTGTTCAGAATTTAGGCATGACCCAGTGCAATTTCAAACAAATTGAAACAGCCGTAAATATTTTTTTTCTTTGAATAGCTTTTACTCTTTTATGTTAAATATTAGAAATCAATATAAACTGTTATTATAGTAAACTCAAATATATATTTAATTGCATCATATTGTTATGTGACCATTTTATTACACAGAAACCAAAATTGTATTGCACCTCCTTAATTTTTGGAGAAAGGAATGAATGAAGCTTGAGCATAGTGCAGAATTTCAAGCATGTAAAAATAACAGCTTCCCATGGAGTACTAATTATGGTACATTTATTTTCAATAACAATTCTTTATAAATACCCAAAATAAATGTGTATATATACAAAATTAGGACATAAAGTGTTGCAGAACAAAACATTATTTCTGTCCAGAACATTTCTATCCAGAAAACATTTCTGTGACGTCAGCCTTTGATCTTTTTATTGATTAATTCTAATAATTTTCTAAATAAAAGTGGTTGTGTGGCTTTGAAGAGAAGGGTAGTACAGGGCAGATATGTTGTTGATTAACAAATCCACAGTTTGTGCTATGAAACCACAGAAAACTTGATTCGTCAACAAAACCACAATCAGAACAATTCAACAGAAAATGAACACCATTTTATTTCAATCAGTTAAGTATAGTATTACACATTTCAAACTTAAAACTTTCAGTTTAGCATTTCATATTGTTTGCTAAAAGTAATACAATTATACATTAACATAATGTAAAAAAAGTTTTCATAAATACAAATTGTTTTCCACATAAACACCCCCCTTCTAATTTTTATTTCACATATCTTCTGGACAGGTTCACGAACGTTAGATTTAAACTTCTTTCATTTTAAACATTTTTCAAACAAGCCTGAGAAGTTCTCGAAAACCAATCGCTGGCAATTTAGGTCTTCATCTGTTTAGGTTTGGCAAAATGGCCAATAACTTTTATGAGATACAACGCATTCAACTGTTTGAACTAAGTGGAACAAAAGAGTTAAATTGTTTGTAACTCAAAAAACGAATTAAAAATCAATTGAATCTCATTATCGAAGAAGTATCAATTAGAAAGACATGTTTTAAGTGGCATAAACAACTCAATAAGAAAATAATCCACAGTTTCTTGTGCCTATTGGCACTCGAATCAGTGAGTTATTTTTAGCGATTTAACACTTATCGTTGTTTATCCCTTAGAGGATGAATAATATGTACGCTCAGGTTCCTTTGCAAATGCAGGACAAAACTGTGAGATCACAGTGCATTAGATGCACAGAAGGTAGACATATAATATTTGCACAGATACCTTCTGCATTTCATATAGGTAATGTTTGTCTTATCGTCATTGCTTGAAGCATAACTCAATTTTCTTGCAGCTGTCAGCAAAAGCTGATGTTACTGTCAAGCCTTTATTTATGTTTGACCAAAAATAACACACGTCATAAACAGGTGTACATAATATGTGAGCACAGTTTAAAGCAGGGGTGGACTCCAGACCAGACCGCCAAGTTTCATGGGGCAAGTTTTGGTACGCGTTCCACATTCTTACTATGTACCACTTTCTAACACTACACCGGTGCTACAAAGCCCTTTTGTAGCGGTGCTACAAAATATACAATATAATACTCTTTTTAAAAACACATACGAGTCAACGCGTATTTGTGTTACTGTTTGTACTACTGACTCAGGGAAAGCACACAATATGGTACCATACTGAACTACGCATGGTACAAAACTTCACTTTGCAAGCAATGGTAGTGCAACAGACAGAACCCGGCCACGACAGATATCTCATCATTCCACCATCCACCAAAATGTTCTATGTGCGCAAAGCTTAGCAATGAGTATGCTGATTGTATTGGCGATTAAAATTGTCAAATTCTGTGATCCAAGTCAGGCTTACAACACTTGCAGTTAAAATGTTTCTTGTCTTACATATCTGCAGATCACATTATGTGTGCGGATATTCGTTCTCCAAGACGAACATTTGTATTAATATCAGCGTTCTGTTCTGACTGATGCAAATCTTTGTGTCTTGTATTGCTCTTGCTGAGCTCACCTGGACCTGCCACTTCTCCTACTTACTGTGAGTATTAGCTTATTATAAATGTACTGAAAGTAAAATTAGTGTATTTTGTATTATTTGTAAGGTGTTTTTATTTTGATTTTTCAGTTCAGTTTCTTGTGCTTCAGTTTTGTTTGCTACAATTTGCTTTGTTTTTGCAATGGTGCAACACAATGTTTGGCTCTGCTAACAGACACATAGGAATACAGTAGTTATACAATTCTATGGTATGGCAGGGAAAGAACTCATGCAGTAACAAGTCAGTAAAGAAGGCAGACTAGTAAAAATGAGACAGAGTTTTGATTCCCCAAAAACTATATTAAACCTAGTGACGAACTCTCAAACCAACAACATGTGTAAAAGCTATGTTTGTGTAGCTCTGTGTTTGTTTGTCGGTATGGGGATGGGAGTGAAAATGTGCTCTGGACCTTGACCTTGCTGTAGCCAATAATTTTGGACCTTCACTAAAATAATTGAGTACCCCTGATATAAAGTATGGTTGCTTTTACAAAGTATTATTCTTTGATTTACCCCTCTGTGTGTTATACAAGGGGTGAGTGTTATAAAGGGGCAAGTGTTATACAAGGGGCTAGTGTTATAAAGGAGCGAGTGTTATAAAGGTGCGTGTGTTATACAAGGGGTGAGTTTGATAAAGGGGTGAGTGTTATACAAGGGGTGAGTGTTATAAAGGGGCGAGTGTTATAAAGGGGTGAGTGTTATACCAGGGGTGAGTGTTATAAAGGGGCGAGTGTTATAAAGGGGTGAGTGTTATACAAGGGGCGAGTGTTATACAAGGGGCGAGTGTTATGCAAGGGGTGAGTGTAATAAGGGGTGAGTGTTATATAAGGGGCGAGTGTTATAAAGGGGTGAGTGTTATAAAGGGGTGAGTGTTATATAAGGGGCGAGTGTTATAAAGGGGTGAGTGTTATAAAGGGGTGAGTGTTATAAAGGGGTGAGTGTTATACAACAACTATCCTTAATCTGGATATCTTTGGCAAATCATATTTTTAAAACCTTCTTTTCTCCCCTTCAAAAGAACTAATTGAACTTTAGTAAGTCAATATAATCAGTAAAATTTGCGAATTATAAAGAAATTCATAAATATAGTTACAAAATATAGCGACAAAAGATACAGCTGTACCGTTGGTCTATTCATTTTTGAACACCATTTGTTTGTGCATATTTTGGCAAACTGAGTTAATTAATAAAAATAATTAATAACAACTATCTTTCGTTGCGTGTGACAATCAGTAGAACGGCTCGGCTGTGCAGTGAAAAAACAACCCAGGCTCCCCTTAACCGCACAGTGAGGGCATAAAGCTATTCATTTTTAAGATATATGTTGATTTTTTATCTTTCAATATTAAACACCCTGAACTGTGCCCAGTGTTATAATGTAAACAGTCCTGTATTTACACCTGGGACACTGTTGAAGTTTGCCTTTGTTTTCTAGAACGCAACACTGTATGTACCGGTAATTAAATTGTTGTTTTACTTTACTTGAATTTTCAAAAAATTATTTTCCTAAATCGAATAAATATCAACTTGTTTAGAGTTTATTTTTTTAAGAAAAAAAAATGTACTTGCTTTTTCAATTTTTCCGATTTCAAAAGGTGTTTTTTTTTCATGACTGACAGTTTTACATTATTGCTGGTTTTAAACTCGCTGTGAGCAGACATGTTAAAACACAGCGTTATAAAACTGGAGACTGAATGCTGGTCATCTACTATTATGTGTCTACTCTTGACAGTTGCTGGTGCACTGTGGTAAAGTGTTGAGTGGTACGTGCAGGTGCAGTGCAGTAATCCAACAAGAAACGACAGACAAAGTACAGGTGAAAAAGGTTTCTGTTTATTTTAATCCAGGGGTCTGATGACCAAACACAAACAAACAATGATGGTTGGCAATACACAACGATGTGTATTGCACAGTAAATGATGATGGGTTGCAGTCCCGTTTACAATGAACAATAATCCCAATACAAATACCCAAACACAAACATGGTCACCTCTCCCAGTGAGTGCTGTAGTACTGGTAGTGAGTTTACAATGTTATTTAACAAACAGTATAGGAGGCTGTGTGGTCCAGTGGTTAAAGAAAGGGGCTTGTAACCAGAAGATCCCTGGTTCAAATCCCAGCTCAGCCACTGACTCATTGTGTGACCCTGAGCAAGTCACTTAACCTCCTTGTGCTCCGTTTTTCGGGTGAGATGTAATTGTAAGTGACTCTGCAGCTGATGCATAGTTCACACACCCTAGTCTCTGTAAGTCGCCTTGGATAAATGCGTCTGCTAAATAAACAAATAATAACAGTTAGTGCGTTGTTGTCCGGGTTTTGTGCTGGCCGTGGGCGACAGTTCTGGATCGTGTTTAGCCGTCTAGTCTAAATACACAAGACAAACAAGACGATATAGACAGACTGACAAAAACAAACAAAACACTCACGTTCTTTTAACACAGTATACCGGTCCTTTTGGTTCTTTTGCATAACCACAACAAAGGAGCAGATTACGTCGCTTCGTCCCTCATATTTACCGTCACACATGACCCTTTGGTAAATGATTGCAGCCACTCCTCCAATCCGCGGCTGCCACATAATTTCCCTTCCGGGTCGATGAGTTAGTGCACCGAAGCTCCGCCCCCTTTCTAGATGACTGACTTCCTTTTAACCCTAGGAATGAAGTGTCAGGCCAGACAGTCCAGGGTACTCTGTTCCTGTTACTTAGCACCCTCACAGGACAGGAGGGAGATTTACCACCAAAGATCATTCTATTTCTGCCACATGCACTTATTTATTTTAAATTTATTTTTCAGGTGGACTGCTGTCTTCACTCAGAAAGTTGGTGTTGTACCAGTTATCTGGAGTTTCCCCCAGATATATTAAAGGACATAGGTGGAATGTCACTCATTTTTGGCAGTTTGTCATGGAATTTAGAATGTAGTGGTGTATAGTGATTTATTCAGTGTGAAGCGGCTCATTAGTATGCAAGCCATTGTATAATATATGAATTTTTTCATGTACTCCTGGTCTTTTTGGTAACAGTGGCAGGACACTCCAGACTCTTCAAGACCACTCCCTGCTGATTCACTGCTCGTTCTTGAAGGCAGAGTTGGTTGGTCAAGCATCTATTGTGTGTGATATATGTGATATGAATGATATCGTAACATTATTCAGCAGGTTTTATTTGACTTTATGAAGCAAAATGTGTTAATTCTATAGGGTGATAACTTTTGGCCATAGCTGTAGTTACACAGCATAAAAGGGAAACAGCGCAAAATTGAACATAGCCGATGGCGGCTACCCAACGACCACTAGGGGAATCGAACATAGGAGGAGGCTGCAAAGCGGTTAACCAATACGCCAAGAAAATGCTTCAGTATGTTTGTGCTTATTTAACATGTGTGATGTTTTAACACATTTGCCTATACTTCCTTCTTCCAAAGACTAAAGATTTATTGCCCTTGCAGTCTTTTCAAATCCACTAAGAGTCTTGAATGTGATACTTGAAAACAGTCATATTGGGGAGCTCAGTGACAAGAGTTAGACAACCTTGGATTAATTGATTATTCACATATAGTCAGTATAATATCCTACTGTGGCAACAGTAAAATAAAAATTGCATACAATTAAGAAGCATTTTTAGTAAATGCATGCCTCATTTTTAAAGTTTTCCGTTTTAATTTTATATTAATTTGAGTTACCATAGCAATTCCACTTCTCCAAAGCAGAACTGTTCTAAGAGTCTGTCTGTTCTTCTCCATAGGCAGCAGGGAAGCAGCATTCACATACGCAATTACGGCGGCTGGAGTGGCACATGCTGTCACAGCTGCCTGTAGCCAGGGTAACCTCAGCAACTGTGGCTGTGACAGGGAGAAGCAGGGCTACTACAACCAGGAGGAGGGCTGGAAGTGGGGCGGCTGCTCGGCAGACATCAAATATGGCATTGAGTTCTCCCGAAGGTTCGTAGACGCCCGAGAGATTAAAAAAAACGCAAGGAGGCTGATGAACCTGCATAACAATGAAGCAGGAAGAAAGGTAACGAAATAAACACAACCTGTTCACAGTTTTGTTCATTAATATCCTATTTACACTACCTAAATAATGTGCAATCATGTTGTTTCAATTTGTGTTGATCATGCATTATTTAGGTATTGTGTCTAATGTTTTAGATACAGGGGGCAGTTTATGTGTATGGTTTGAAACGTCACAACAGTAACACAGATATGTAGAGAAATTTAAACTATTCAAATGTATTTTGTTTTTGGAGTAGATGCATTTTAAACACCTTCATAGTGTTGTACATGTATTCTTTTTCAATTCTAAACAATTATCCCATTTCAGCCCCGGGTCCTGCAGAGTTACTGGAGAGAATCCATCATAAATTTTATATTTACATTCTGGTAATAACATTCCAGCCTTCAAAGTGCTACTTGAAATAACACTGACTGAGTTTCAAAAGACTGCAGGAATCAATATTTACCTGCATATCTACAACAGGAGTAACATGTCATTCAAATACTGCCACTTTGTCAATGGTTTTTTAAAATGACAAGTAATGATCTAAGTTAGCTTGGGGGGAACTCAAGAAGTTATTTCAGGGAAGGTAGGAAAGAGCACAGCAAGGTTCAATACATCTTACAGGTATTGTAGTGATGTGATACTGGCTCTTAAGTAATTCAAGGAAAACTGTGGGTTGGAAAAAACAAATAAAGGCACATATATAATTCTACACAATACCAGAAAGTGTATTGGAAAGCCCTGTTTGACAATACGCCAAATAATTCAGCAATGT
This sequence comes from Acipenser ruthenus, assembly GCF_902713425.1. NCBI lineage: Eukaryota > Metazoa > Chordata > Actinopteri > Acipenseriformes > Acipenseridae > Acipenser > Acipenser ruthenus. The sequence goes on along the minus strand of NC_081202.1, from coordinate 30,465,740 downwards.
AGTTACTCTGCACACACTAATTGATATATAAAACTGTAATTCATATTCAAGCAATATTACAAAAGTAAATCACGTTAATGTGTGCTACAAACTTTCCTGGCAATCAGTTTAATTGACTTCCCCTCTCAGTGTTTTGTTTATTATTAGTCATCACAGAAAACAAAATAACATAACTCATAAAAACTACTTCAGTTGAATCGTGCCATGACAAATGGATCTAATTAATAACTCAGCTTTTATCATCTGTGAGGGCACACCAGAAGACTGGAATACATTCCAGATGGAGGGCTGCCATCAAACAGTCTTTCATGAAATTAGAGTATGCAGCAACAACACATTATGGCAGCCTTGCTTTATAGAAAAAATACTACACTGCTAAAAATACTATATAGATGCCATCCCACGCATATAACTTCTGATGGAATTCTGAAGTTAAAAAACAGCAACACTTCTGGTTTAATAGAAGACTGCAATCATTGTTTTGTGATATATTAAGTTAATACATTACGTGTTGGGTGTCTCTTTTTATAATAGTACAGCATTTCACACAGTTTGTGCAGCCAGAACCAAACCCAATCTGATAGAGATGACTCATCTCTTATAACAATAAGAGACACCGTGTGTCTACACAAGGCATGCTGACTTATAAGACATGTTTGCTGTACCAGGATTGTTGACATTTTCCAGTACTAAGGCCTATTTAAATCAAGGGATTTAAACCTGTTAGCTGACAAAGGTGCACCTTCTGTCCAATCAAAATGTAATGAATATCATAAAGTGATATTAAATAATATAAAAGCATTTCCGTCATTGTTCTTTGTGTGAAGAAAGCATATTTGCATTGTATATCTTTAACAATATAAAAACACACACATCTATTACTCTAAACACATCAAGTAGTCAAACTAAACAGAGCTCCTTTCTGGAAAAATAGTACTACACTATCCGTAGGTCATTTTATTGAAAAAAAAAAAAAAGGTTTTCAAAACAGATGCAAAAACCAAATAGAATATAATTTAACTGCAATATGATCATTAGGAATTTTATATATCAGTGCTGGCCAAACCTTTTCCTACTGCAGGCCACAATGCCTAACTCAAGAAGGGTCACACAATAATAGTTTGAAAATAACAACATTACAATAAATGTTATGTTTCTAAAAGATCATTTAATCATGCATCTTTTTCAAATCTAACATGCATAACCACGTAGAAGACCACTGAAATCCAAATTCCCACTAAAACATCTTTGTAAACCAAGGAATAGCATGTTCCTTCTATTGATGTGAATTAAACAGCATTAATTATGATTTTGCAATACAAAAACAAGTTACTCTGTCTGTAGCAATCATGCGCAGTTCTGACCACGTCCTATTTACTATTTCCTTTTCTGTGCGGAAAACAAGGATTTAGCGGATGCAAATTGAAAGGGGCGGAATAGCGCCGCCACCTCATTTGCATTGAATTAATGATGTTTACGTATGCAAAGCAGCATGTTAAACACAGATAATGAGCTGCCGTACATTCAAGAGCTATTCTCGAAGGTCTGACAAGGTTTTTGCGCAGGAAAAAATGACCCAAACATTCCGCTGACTGAATGCTGCCACAAAGCAGAGAGCATAGGCTGCAAAAGGTGTGTACCGATTTTAACATATTTAAAGAAAGTGTTAATACAACACTATGATTTATTTTGGGCTAAATAATAATAATAATGCTGAAATAATTTAGTTTTAATTTAAAATAATATTTTACTATCTATGCGTCCTACAATAACATGAAGCCTACAACACATCAGCATGGTTTGTTTTGTACTCTATTACATGTAGGATAGAGGAAAAAAAAAAAAAGCCTGCTAAGTATTCATTTGATTTTACTACTGTGCTGGTTAAGCCTTTTGTACATATCTATATGTTTACATAATGTATTGTCTACAAACACATTAATGTTATTTTAATATGCCCTTGTATTTATTAGGCTATTAATATATATTTTTTTGTTTACTATACAAACATAAATCGATTGTGTGTGGTCCAGTGGTTAAAGAAAAAGGCTTGTAACCAGGAGGTCCCCGTTTCAAATCCCAGTTCACTCACTGACTCACTGTGTGACCCTGAGCAAGTCACTTAACTTCCTTGTGCGCCGTCTTTCGGGTGAGACATTGTTGTAAGTGACTCTGCAATTGATGCATAGTTCACACACTCTGTAAGTCGCCTTGGATAAAAGTGTCTGCTAAATAAACAAATAATAATAATAATACAAATCTATAATGAACTAACTAAACTAACAAATAAATACATACATACATAAATAAATAAATAAATAAGATAAAGAAACACCTCTCCAAAACCTGAATAAAAATATGTAGCGAAAAATATAAATTTATTCTTAACCTCAAACAAGAAAACAAAACAAACCTACAGGTCTGCTGCTGTGTACCAGAATTTACAAAAATGTGTATGTAAAATAACTAAGTATAACTCAATTTGGAAAAAAGCGTCAGCCAAATAAATTATTATTATTATTATTATTATTATTATTATTATTATTATTATTATTATTATTATAAATAGGCGAGAGCACCATAATGCTGACGAAAAACCCGCCCGAACAATACAGCCGAAACAAAAATGCATTACATTTGCTTCGAAATAATTTCAAACTGGTTAACAGACGAGCAAGCAGTGGCAAAATCAGTTCAGTTTTACTCGGTGCAGAACTAAGCAAATGTGGCATACACAATTTTGGCTGTTACTTAATAAACCCCTTGTAAAAAAAATAAATAACACAAAAATGCTTAACATAATAAAGAACAGACCTACAGGTACCACAGGAGCAGGCGCAGTTTACACTGCTCGAAGTTCTGATCGCATCATAAATTCCAGATTTTTTAAATCCATCGACAGAAATGTCAGTGTTTTTAATGTTTTTAAGCAAATTCACTTTATCACTGCCATTCTTCTATTCACTTGAATATTCACATCCTTTCCCTTGTCCAGTACTTCTTTAACCGGTGCTGCATACCAGTCTAATCAGAGGGAGGGATTGCTCACTGTATGCAACCCTATGATTGATGGAAGTATTATTGGCGATCCAATCAAAACCGCCAATAAAGCCAAAATAAATTCCTCGCCAAAATGTCCTGTTACATGGTATTAAAAAACAAACAAGTTCCTCAGTACTCACCAAGCTTTTCAATGATATGTGTGAACCTGACTTTTTTACACACCTGTAGAGAAAATTAAAAAATAAAACCTTAACTTAGATCAAAGGGGCGACCATCTTGATTAAGGCAGCAGCAAATGGTAAACAGAGACTCGTAAAGGGCGAAACAAACCTTTGAACTATTGAGGGAACAGAAAACCCCCTAAGAACATGAAGGGGGCAAGTGCTGTAAAAAAAAAAAAAAAGAAAGACCGACGTTGTTTAATCTGTCCTTCGGTTCCATAGAGCACTACAGTTCAATCAATTCAAGCTGAAACCTTTCAGACGAGTCTTCAACAGTTGCAGAAAAAGGTGTTGCAAATAATTTGATGTCATGTTCTTTAGATTTGAAACCCAGGAACCTAGCCTGGAATGCAGCCAAAAGATTGAACACACATTCCTCATATTTTCAAAAATTTGTGGGTTCAGTTAGAGTTGCCAGCAGGTTCTTTAAGGGAAGGGAAATGCACACAGTTGGATTTCTGTAGCTGCATGGTACAAAGTTTAAGTTTGGCTTCAAAGGCTGTGATGGAATGTTATGAATGATAAATCACGTTATTTATGCCCTGTAATTTTGTGTTCAGATTATTCATATGGTCAGTTATATCAACCAAAAACAAAATGTTTACTTGCATTCCCTTCCATCAAGTTCTCTTTTCTTAAAGTGAAAAATCATTGAAACACATTGCCAGTGCTTAGCCACCTTACTTCAGTGTGACACGAAAGATCCACGTATGGTACCACGTCACTTAGCAACACTTTGAACAACTTGTGGTTCACAGCATACAATTATTATATTAATAAGACATTTAGCAGACGCTTTTATATCTCTAATATTCTAATATAATTAACTATTTTCATAACAACTTCCATTATGTTTTTCAAACAAACAACTTTTGAGCACAGTGCCTCCTGAAGTATGATGCGGTGATTGTGCATCAGAGTGTGTTGATTACTTAACGGTACTTGATATGGTCCATTTTGTGACCCTACCATTGCTGGGGCCCAGCTGGTAGTGATAGAAAGCACTTTTTCCCATTGTAAACGGCAATCCTCAAATGGTTTTGAAAGTTTGTTGAAAATATCCAAACCCATCACTCTGTTTCATGCATATTGGCAAGATTGACCAGTTCCTCTGTTATTTTAAAGTCCTCCTAGATTCCCCTTACAAAAATCATAAGCTGCGCTGTGTCCTGGACGTCTCTACTCTCGTCCAAGGCAATAGAGAATGCTGTAAATTATTTTACTTTCTCTCTACATTCAGTTATGTGCCTTGACAAATGAATTTGTTCAAATATGTTGGCTTTCTCTGGGGAAATTGTTTGACATACCCCTTAGAAACATTTTAACAAATTCTCCTTCTGAAAACGGTCTTGAATACTTGACTATTAAACCTTTGCAGTCCATTTATTAAGTGCATGTCAGTCGTGTCAGGTCCAATTTATTTTCACACGCGCAGTTAATTTTAGACGCGCTGTTTAAAAGTATTTTTTTTCCACAGTCAAACGGGTTTACAAGGCCCGGCATATCAAGAAAGCACTCACTAGGCATCTCCAGCCCCGCCCCGCCCCATCCTTTCGTTCGCTATAGCTTTCACATATGCTAAAAAATAAATAATAATAATAATAATAGTACATACCAATCAATCATCTCCTGATCACTCGTTTTATCACCAAACACCTCAATAATGTGATCCAAGTCATTATTTTATTACTATAACATCTCAAAAAAGCTCTGCAAATGTCCGTGATATTCTCTGTGCGCTGATTCAGTAACATGCAGCTTGTTTCCTTATGGCCGCCCCTATCTGATGCCAGGGGCAAGTATGACTATTCAAGAGATACGCCCTTTTTCTTTTTTTTCCGGCTTGTCTCGGCTCCTGTCGCTCCCACTCGGCCATTGAATGGTTTTCTCGGCTTTTCTGGAGAAAAAACGACTAGAAACCCGTTTTTTGCGTTTTTTTGATGATGTCAGACAGGGTCCGACATTGGACTGGATAGGAATAATTGCAATGTCGGACCAGGTCCAACATAGGACCGCAAAGGGTTACACCTGCCACGGCCTAGCTAGCACGTCTTGCATTTTCTTGTATTTTATGTCCTCAGGCCCGCTAACTTTGCTTTTAGTTTTTTAACTTTGTCATTTCTGTTCTGCCCGCTGTTTTTCAGATAGCTACTTGCATGTTTGGTACAAAAATGTCTTTGCAGGTTATATTTTTAAACACTGCAACCGTCTCTTGGCAAATCAATATTCCACAAAACAATCATTTTCCGGCCACTGCTCTAGGAACTTTCTTGCTTTATTTTTCTTTTCTTAAACTTAGAATGAGACATTTTACTGAGAAAAACTAAAACTGAAGCCACACGTCAAACTAGCGAGTGAGTACCACTGTTGCAAGTGAATATCCTCAATGCAGAGTTGAAGATCAACAAGCGGGAGAGTGGTCAGCCACGTTGTCCTTGGCTCACCGCTCACCAGCGACCCCTGTAGTGTGGCTGGGTACCAGCGGGCTTGCCTGTAAGCTGCCGAGAGCTATGTTGTTCTCCGACGCTTTAGCTCTGAGGTGGCTGCATGGTGAGTCTGCAGTGAGAAAAGAAGCAGTCGGCTGATGGCACACGCTTCGGAGGACAGCGTGTGCTTGTCTTCGCCGCTCCAGGTCAGCGCGAGGGTGGTAGCAGTGAGCTGAGCCTAAAAATAATATATATTCTAAATTGGGAGAAAATACAAAAAGTAATTGGCGACTACTAAATTAAAAAAATATAAATTAATAAATAAATAAACAAACTAATAAAGCATAGTCCTTACAGGAAATACTCCTGCCCCCCAGGCAGGTGTGTGCTTTTGATAACTAGCAAGGAAAACAATTAAAGAATTTTAGCGTGGCAGTTCATGCAATTCGAACTCACTTTACAGTTGATTAAAATCAATGTATTTGTGGTTTAGAGATGGCAGTTAAAAAAAAAACTGATCTGTCTTAAAGTTTCCCATAATTATGGGACCAGATGGCAACCCTAGTTACATGGTAACAGAAGTATTTGGGTCTGTTTTAATTTAATCAGTGGCAGATCTAAAAAAAAACTGTGCCCTTTAACTCAATAATAATGCTGCTGGTGTTTTTCTAAATAGGGTGAAATATGTTATTTTTATACTTAAAATGTAGACCGCTTTAATACAGATAAAGTAAAATACTAAAGCATACAGTACATACCCAGCAGAACATTGAATTTAATAGTATCTTTAATGTTTATTAATACATGTTGGTTATCGGTCAAAAATAGTACTGATATGTTTTACTAATTGGTAACAGACTATAGCTTGGACATACAGGGCTAAAGTAAATGTTTCCAAAAATGTATCAACTGTTTTTGATATAGTATATTAATAGTTTTTGTTTGAGACAGTAATTGTGGTCTGTTCAATAAATGTTGGAAATTTCTTCTTTTTCAAACTACACCCAAACCGGGATGCCAGCTGTGTCTGGTATGATCCCATCTTCTGTGCCCCTTGTAAAGTCATCGGGCTTTTCCTAAATGCTTGGTGAATGACTGAATTCTGTTTAATTTCTAAAACAATGAGTGTGTGGGGATGAAATTATCGGAGAGGCTTTAAAACAGATTAGCCAATTACTTTGGACAAGATTTTCATAGAAACCATGACTACTTCTGGCGATACTTGGCGCCAGCAGCAGTGGCACTGGAAACATTTTTTTTGCTGACACAATTAGGATTTTTATTCAAGTGTATTCAGTTCACTTATTTTCGTTATGCAAGTCTAAATTTAGCTTGAAACTTTGTGACCCTCTTGCACGGGCCTATTAAAAATGTCTGACTGATTTAATTTGATGTCATGTATTGTACTAGCAGTGGAATTGACTTGCAAATATACTACAGAAGATTTTATGACAGCCTTTGTACAGTCACTGGGCTTTGCCAGATGTTTTTAAGGAGACATGATTGCAGCCAACATTAACATTTCCCAACAGTACTTTGAGTTTCACAAAAAATGTCGGTGTTTGCTTAAACTGTGGCAATGTAGGGTTGTACAGGTGGGTTGTACACTGGATCCAGTATTCAGAATCAGGTTATACAACTTAACCACGGGACATTTGCATGGTCATTTTGCAGTTTTCCTATTTTTTTTTCCATGGTAATACTATACTTTTACCATAGTTTGCCATGCTTTACCATATCTCTGGGCTTTACAATGCTTTCACTATGCTTTATTACACTTTGCCATGTTTTTAATATGTGAAACTTTTGTAAGAGTCTAGATATATTTGTGGTTCAAGTTACAGTTTGTTTTACAGAAATATTAATAAAGCAGGGTCATTGCTTTTTTTGTATTAGATTGCAGGGGGTATTCCAGAGTCTAGGAGCATAGCAGCTAAAAACCTTTTCCCTTAATTTGGATGATATGGTAAATGTGTACATTAAGATTACCATGCTTATGTTTTGCATATATCATGGGTAAGTGTGCTTTACCATACCTCTATGATTTATATCACTGCCTGTGCTTCACCAAGCTTCTGCTATGCTTTGCCATGGTATACCGCTGTCAACTTTGATAAGAGACGTAGATCTCATAGGTGATCTTCAGTGACAGTGCTGTGAGCCAACCAGAACGTCAAGAAAATGTCTGTAAGCTAGGGAAAAGTTTAGCTTACTTTATTCACAGACACACTGCGCAACTAAAGCAACACATTCGAACACTGTGTGCCCATACCCACTTGGTGTTCATGTAATACAAGAGAAATACAGCGTCATTCCGCAGCAAGAGTAAAATGCAGATAGAGGCCAAGCTATGAGTCAGTTAAAACCACAGGAAACAGACCATCAACCAATTAGAGTTCATGTAGGAGGGTTCTGAAGGATGAAAGCGATGCTAAGATGCGCATCACTGTTTGTGTGCTGCAATGGATTTCAATGAACCCAAAGAAAAAGCTTCACATTTCTGTAAGAGTTTCTGTTGGCCCTGCAAACCCAGGGATTCGACTTCGTGCACACCCCTGATATCCAGAACTGGATTTAAAGCTGTTAAAAAAAAAAAAAGCAATTTTACATACATTGAGATATTTTCTAGATTAGACAACTGTAGTCTGTAAATAAATGATGTTGTTTTATTTTGAAGCAAGTACAAGTAGGAGACGATAAAAAATATCATAACGGAACTGTGGCAGGACGGCTGAGTCGTGACGTACCCAGACCAGACCCAGAGGCAGACAGGTACTTGCGGGTGAAAACCGCTGATGCACGCGTATTTATTTAAATACAAATAAACAAAAACAACGCTCACAGAGCCAAAATAAAAGTTTAAACAAAACAAGTCTCGCAACACATAAAACAAAACAATATTGAGGTCAGGCTGGGCAGTTGCCTTCACTGATCCTCTAATCCTTTTCTTTTTCTTTAGTTTCGTTCTTACTTTCGGTTTGGCTCTCTTCTCGCTTCTGTACACCCACCCCAAACACACACACACAGGTTTATATACAAGTGGCCATCTCCCAATTAACAACCAATTAATTAATTCGGAAACAGATACACTGCACAGGGTTTTTAATATCTGCGTGGTCGACAGCAACTCTTAATTAATTCGCTGCCGACCACACATTCTTACGAGATGTCTGGCAGAGACGATCTGCTACCATCGCCCCTGCCAGACCACATACAAACCAAACAATAACAAAGAAAATCACTTGTTTTAAATAAACACAAAATACATTAAAATCATACCAATACATCACCTGTTTAAATAAACATAAACAATACATTCTAAATCATAACAATACGTTCCCCCGTTCCCAATAAACACCAAACCACACAACACATTTATCAGCAGGGTTTGGCCCTGCCCCCTATTTACGTGCAGGGCTCTTCTGCCCTGCCACGGGAACAAAACTAGCAAATAACAACTCAGACCACTTATAGCTAAGTTGGTTCTTGCTAGTTTTATACAATTCTTGTATTCCTTTCACACAAAGTTCCTCTGCCTGTGCACTTCCCAGTAGGTTCCAGTGTGTCAACCATTTTGTTATGCTGAAGGACGACACTAGGTAGGCCTTGTTGTTTTGTTGTAACTGCAGCCCACGTATGCTGGGATAACCATTAAAAATGCACTACAAAGTGTAGTATAGAATAGTGGAATTGTAAAGCAATACCATAGTAAAAAACAGAGAATTATGGTAAAGCAAAACATGGTTCAATATTATAAACTATGCTATCTTTACCATGGTAAAGTTTTATGTATGTTTGTCTTGTTCTGCCCGATTTCATGTCTTAGCTGTGAAATATTCTTTGTCTGAGTTCAGTGGCCATGACCGTACATGCTGACAGAGTTCGGAGTCAGAAGTCTGTAACCGAACACTTCAATCCCTTTGGCTGGCATGTCGATAATTGTTCTGCATCCAAGTTTCTCCCCCTATTACCACGCTTGAAAGGAAGCTGTGACCCTTCTTTACATTGATCCCTGCTCCTTGTTTCTGACAGTGCTCAGGAATAGCTGCTCCCATTATGATACTGATCCAGTGCTTATATATACCCCGTATTATCAGACAGGAGATCTGTGTTATATAGTAATAACTATACGCTCATGTGAATAACACGTTACCGACTATAGTAAATCATTTTCGTTGTTTTTAAATTTATTGACTGTAAAGAGTAAGAACTGGTACCCCAAAATGTTATCCTTTTTCGATGACCCCAAATGTGGTTGTCTGCAGTGATGACTGCCAAGACTGGAATAACATTCAATTCTTGGAACATTAAGTGTGGCTAAAAAATCTATATGATATATAAGTTCATGCTGGGTACTGCAGCCCAGCTACAATCTTTCTAAAAGGGGAGAACTTTTGTAGAAATAAAAACTAAATACAGAATGGTAACAATACTGAAATAAGCATTTACAATTATTTTTAGAATGACAGTACTTTCATTACTTGTCAACTCAATGGTGTGTTCACTTACTAGGAAACAGTCCTCTGATGATGCTATTGCTTATTGCTAATGTAATATGAAGAATAATCCAAACCCAGGCTTCGTTTGAGGTTGCTGAGTTACAGTGGTAGCCAAAACCACTGCGATAAAACTAAAGTCAATGCTATATGGAGTTTCAAGCAAGGAAGGTGGGTTTATCTTTTCCTAGCTGTTGTGTTAAGATAAGGTGCTGTTTGTTTTTTTGTTTTGTTTTATTAAAAAAAAATCAATGGCTGAACTTTTTTTTTTAAATGTCTTCAACGGAAAAGAAACCAGCTGCATCAAAGAACATAAACATTTCTGGTAAAGATCGCTTATTTATGTTTTTGTAAAATGTAAAATTATATTCCTGTAAAACGTTTCCCGCTGTTACTATTATTGATATTTTTGTGAAATGCGCTTTTGTTAGAGATTTCTTCGATCTGTAGTTTAAAATTATTTTTAGTATTGTAGATTGCAGGGTTGTGGGTAAACAGTAATCATACATGACCACATGGAAGTTAGGATAGGGGATCAGGGATTTACAGAATCTGGAATCGAAGTCAGAATAGTAATTTTTAATACTGGGGAATTGGAATTTTACCAAAATGCATGCATGCAAAGGCGTCATTTACATGGGGACACATCCTCCTCACTTCTTCAGCGTCATTGCAGCAGTACTAAAACCTTTATTTCTCAATAATGCATGCGTACAGTCGGTGGCGCTTAATCAGGATACTGATAATCGGGATTGCTGCTTATTGGGATAAAACTCTGGGAGACTGTTTTTTATGTTGTTTAATTAGGACGTCACATCTTTAAATTGGGATACAGTATTTTCAAATGATGAACGGAGATCACTTTTCAGAGCAAGACAGGTCGCGTAACACAGTGCAGTGAGTACGCTGTGACTTGCGTAAATTGCGTAAACCACATTGAACTCTTGAAGGAGGATTCTCCTGTGGGTTCTCAGGCTGTTGTTGCAAAGAAAGTTGTCATGTCAACATCGCTGGTGCGATTAATTTTTTTTAGGAATAAAAAAAAACATTGACTCGTATATTGAATTATGTATTTAACATTTAGTTATAATGTGATGTGATTCTTTTCATTAAGAATCAAAAAAAGTGTGACTAAGGTCATCTCCACTGCCTCACGTTTAATTGGGACTGCCACTTATTCGGGATATTTTTCCTTCTCCCGAGGTGTCCCGATAAAGCTGTATAATCACTTTTCAGTACAGTAGTCTCCACTAGGACCCAGCGGAAACACCAATCAACTGAGCAAGCGCAACCCGACACCCGTAGTTTTTTAATTTTTGTTACCATTTCCGATGTCTATGGTCTCAATACGATAAAAAAATATTTTCTATTATCTTATTGATGTGTGAAAAATTCTGCAGCAAATGCACCAAACAATCGATTAACTTCAAGAGCACACATTTTCCCTCCAAACTTACATTTGATTTGAAGTTTAATAGCTGTAACTGTCAAAACTACAAACTGGTTTTAGAACCCTTTCAAAGAATGTAGTTCGTTCTGTTTACTGAGCAAACTCTGAAGTTGAAAATTCCTATAGATAACTTGTAGCATATCTTTCAATAAAGCAGATCTCATATCTTTGTGTTTTACATTTTTTCCCCAATGCCTACAGTTGTTTTGGAGATGCACTAGTGTAGTCATACTAACTTTCGAATATACTTACTGCGATATATTTTTTGATGAGAATGAGAAGTTCAGAAAAGCATACATATACTGGATGCATAGTTAGGCAGATTGTTGTGTAGAAATACAAAGATGGATGAAAACCACAGCATGAAATTTGAACTTGAAAAACTGTTTAGGCTACTTGACAGCAAGACATGTGGCATTTGATTTGCACATGCTGTCTTATTAACTGAATGGTACAGATGGAAACTGATCAATGCACATTTTATTATGGGTTTAAAGCAGTATATTCAGCTCTCAGCAGGACAAAATGGTTTCAGTAGCAGATAAAAAAAGACTATGTGCTTGGGAATTCAGTTTCACTTTGTACATGCTGTCATTTCGGTTGCCTCCAGTACCTTGGATTTTAAACTTTTTCCCTGATCTGCCCAAGAGGCAATGGGCACATTAAACGTGTCTCTGATAATGGCAGAATAAAAGAAAAAAAAAATCACTGACATACTGTATTTTCACAGAACACAAGTTATGATGAATGTGCATAACAGATACAGTATGAATGGCCACTGTCATCTAAGACTATATAAACTGTGCTTCTGATATCACTGGACTTCAGTGCATTATTAAGTTCAACAAGTTTTCATTTTTCCACCTTTCATGCATATATTAACAAATGCAAAATTAACAGGACTGTATAATAGTTTGATACAGAATAGTGAATCGTTAGTTGGTGTACAGGTTCAGTACAGGTAGTATGAATACATATTTACATTCATATTATAATAAGGACGTTACAGATCATTTCAGATTATTGCTGGACTGATCATCTCCTGAATGTTTAAAAAAAGGATGAGTGTTTTGTGAGGTATTTATACTTAAGCACTTTTTATACAGCCTGCTATATTATTTATTTATTTATTTATTTATTTATTTATTTATTAGCAGACGCCCTTATCCAGGGCGACTTACAGTTGTTACAAAGTATCACATTACACAATATCAACTTACAGATAAGAGCAGTTATAAAGTACAGTAAAATCAGTAGCAAATAAGATCAAATTCAAATAAAATCTAAATAAAGAATACAGTAAATAATTACATTTAAGAGCGGAATTCAACTAAGAGCAGTTAAACTTATAGTAAAGATATTTGCTTATAAGAGTACATTCCATTAAGAGCACATAGTAAGTACAATAAATGGATAAGAACGATTTCAAATAAGCGCAATTACAAAAAACGTGGCTACGGATACCTTTAAGAGTAAAATCAACTGCAAGATACAGAGAATAGTTATGATTAAGAGCAGTAGTAGAATACGGCAAAATACGGGACAGTTCAGTGGAAGTACAGGAAGATGAACGTACTGGTACAATTGGGTGCTATATAGTCCAGTATAGTCCGGAGTGAGGTATACAGATATTGATTTTAGTTCAATAACTATAACTCCTCCCGTTTCAACGTGCATGAACAAGCAATTGACATCAGAGCATAACTCCGGACCATGTGCGTTTTAGCTACGCTCTGACAAAATGCACGATTGTCTTAAAAGCTAAGTCATTAAGTCCTCAGTGTTTCCTGCTGTTTAGTTTGATGTAATTTTTACTCTCTTTTGCCACCTGGTGGCAGGACTAATGAAGTGCAGCTGCTTCAATGGTAGAAGAAAGGATTACAAAAATAGCCCTGGTGGAAAAGCAGGATTACTGTAAACAAAAGGGTAGGCAGTATTAAGATCCATGTTAAGAGAATTTAAATAAACCCCATTGTCTTTCAACCTCCATGAGCACTACAAATTAAAACCAAGGCACTCTAATTCAACTTGTACACAACATCTCTTTTGTTTGTTTTTTTTTAGATTCTTGAAGAGAGGATGAAACTGGAATGCAAATGCCACGGTGTTTCGGGTTCGTGCACAACTAAGACTTGCTGGACGACGCTGCCAAAATTCCGGGAGATTGGATATATCTTAAAGGATAAATACAACGAGGCGGTGCACGTGGAGGTTGTGCGGGCCAGTCGCCTTCGTCAGCCCACGTTCCTCAAAGTGAAGAAGACCCGGAGCTACCGCAAACCCATGGAGACGGATCTAGTGTACATCGAGAGGTCGCCTAACTACTGCGAAGAGGATGCCAGCACTGGAAGTGTGGGAACCCAGGGACGTCTTTGCAATCGCACCTCGCCTCACACGGACGGCTGTGACTTGATGTGTTGCGGACGGGGTTACAACACACACCAGTATACCAAAGTGTGGCAGTGCAACTGCAAATTCCAGTGGTGCTGCTTTGTGAAGTGCAACACGTGTAGTGAGAGGACGGAGGTGTTCACCTGCAAGTGAGGCGGTGGGGGGACGACGACTTCACACAACACATCATTTCAGACCCAGAAAAAAAGAAATAAGTGGAATATAACAACTCTTCACCGTATCACTTTGCACAGCGACTTCTCTATTTGTGGAAAAAATGAACAAATAAATAAACAGAAAGTGGGTGGGACGACCCCTCCACCCCTTTTGTTAGGATGATGTATTTTGATGCACTGATGTGTCCACACTGACTAGAGATGCGTGATGTATTTTGATGCACGGATGTGTCCACACTGATTGGAGATGCAATGGTAGGATACAAATGGTGTCGGAGCACGTTTTTACAGTGCGCTCTGGGAGTTGTAGTTCACTACTTTCACACAAAGTTCCATGTTTGTCAAAGAAACAGTAATAGGCTCAACTACAACTCCCAGAATGTAAAGAACCATGACAATTGCTGCGTATTTTATAGAACACAACTAAATGACTTTAACGATTCCTTAGTATTATGATGACTCTTTTAGTCTAACAAACTTTGTAAGGTTAATTGGGCAAAACATATCTTTAAAAAAATGCACCAACTGGAAAACCTGGAGCTATGTAAAAATGAAGAAAGCTTCTTTAGCTTTGTGCCTCTGAGAGCATTGAGGGCAGAAATTCACACAAATGTAAAATAACCTTTAATTCTTCTCCTGTCAGTTGGAGAATGGCAGAACATGTTAGCTGTCCAGTCACACTGGAACTGTTTGTTTGAACACTGAAAATAAATTGTTTATTTATGTTATAGTATCTTAAAAACAAAGCACTAACGGGTAGAGATGTCTTATTTTGTACTAAATGTAAGAAAAAAAAAAAAAAACTTTTTAGAAACTCTGACTTACAGTGCTTATCTTTTTGGAATCCCTGACATTTTTATTGCTACTGATTTGCTGACATTTAAAAAAGACAAACAAAAAAACATACAAATAAAATGCTAATATATATATATATATATAAACAGTACAACCTCCGAGTTACAAACCCCTTGGGAATGTTCGTAAGTCTGAAATGCCCATAACGCTGAAAATTTGTTTTCATGATTTTATAATAAAGGTGTACACCTGCTATCTACACCCTCAATCTGAATAATAATACAAGGGTACAGCACAGTAAAGCAATACTCATATTGTTATGGTCTTTAAAAAGGTACTACAAATGGAAAAAGGCTAAATTGAAGTTACCATTGAAATCGTAACTGTAGCAAAAACACAGATTTAAACGTCTACACGAATGCTTGTTTTTAAACAAAATGCATTCGTGTAGCTTGCTCAGTCATTTGAAAAAAAAAAAACTGTGTTTTGTTTAAAACTAAAATGCTCCCAGTAAAATTGCCCGTACTTGCTTTGAAATCTGCCTCACCTTTCTGAATACATTTGTTGGTACAGTAATTTTGCCTTCTCCATGAACAATACGCTGCTTATGTAGGAGCGCCTATCTGGTTGCATTGCACGCATGATTGAGTGACTGCATACTTCCGGTTGAAAGAGGGGGTCCGGTAGACTGGTCATTTCGTAAGTTTGGTGTTCGTAACTCTGGGGTTCTACTGTGTGTGTGTGTGTCTATATATATATATATACAGTATATATATATATATATATACATATATATATATATATATATATATATATATATATATATATATATATATATATATATATATAAGCTATTATCTTGTTTGATGCTGTGTTCTAAAAAAACGGAAGATTACAGCCAACATAAGTAAGAGGTTTGTGTCATTCTAAATATAATTATATCACACATTTATAGTAAGAGAACAGGGAATGTTGTACTAGAAACTGAGGAAGACAAGCATTTCAGCTAATACCTCAGTACTACTGAGGTAAAACTGTAAGAAAGTCAACAAATACTGTCGTCCATTATCTTCCTGTACACATTCTTACAGTCATGACATTCACACCTTATTCTCACTGGGAGGACCTAAATAACCAAATGTAAAGAATTCCTACGAATAGCTGCATTCATAACACTGATAAAGGCATGAGTTTCAGATACCTATTAGCAGTAATAGTGCTATTATTGTCTGTGAAACCAGCCGATTGTGTTTGTCAGACCATCAACCAACCTGAACCACTAATCCACACTTTAGAATGTGAATCCAGAGCAGGATCTGTCAAAAAATATATAAATAACCTTCTCTGTGACTTCCAGATACTAACAACATCTTAAAATGGTGGCTGTTTTGAACGTTCTTAGAATTCTCTATTCTCTATTTTCTGAACACATATTGACATCTTACATCAAACTTGCACCCAATCTAAAACGCTCAATCATACAATCTTCAGTAATACTAAAAGAAACAAAACCATTGTCGATGTTATAATCCACCAATGTTTTTGTGGTGTGGTTAAACCCATTTTCATTTTGGTGGTACCCAGTTTGGGACTAGAAAGGTTTAATACTGTAAGCGATCAACTGCAGAGCTTAAAATGCCGTTCTGTACCTGTCTTGCTAGGACTTGGTAATGCAATTACCAATGCATTGGTCTTAATCTGCAAAAGTATTTATTTCTATTGTAAGCAGCACTGTATTGTACAATTAAAGTATTACATATACAAGTAAAGATTTTGGTAACATTTAAGTGGCATTTATTACAATGTGTTTGCACTAAAAATAGATTTTCAAACTTTTGTGCTGGAGCCCCCATTTTCCATCAAAACTGTGTTAATATCTAGAGAATACATTGATTAATATCTAGAGAATACATTGATTAATATCTAGAGAATACATTGATGCTGCTGTTCTTTGTTGATTTATAAACTGGGAGGGGGCACAGATAGTGGTTACTATAGAATTGCTCTGATGACGTATAATATTGTAAATATACTGATATTAATATTGTACCTTAATAAATATTAACTCATTTCTGAACTTCAAAATACATTTTCAGACAGCCAGTAACAAACGTTTTAACCCATATATTAAATCAGTGCTAAAAAGCTGTCACACCCCACACCCAGTTTAAAAAATGTTTCATTTTTACAATTGTAAATACATTTAACATTAAACTCAAACGTTACCAACTTTGTTTGTTTGTAATTACACATGTAGCAAGTTAGTAACAGCGCTGTAATTGTACCATGACTAAAAATAGAGTAGCACTATATCAAAAATGATAATGACAGTAAGTTGACACCTGCACATTATGTAAATCCTGTATATACTGCATTCAGAATGCATTATTGCTATAGTCTTTGAGTTGTAAGAATATATTTTTTTTAGCAAAATAAAGTTTTGTTTCAGTAATCCAAAATAGATGAATAATTTTGTATTAATAATTTGCATCGTTAAACAAATTCTTTAGATAGAAGTACTTTCATTAAAGCTCTACTGCATATTTATAGAAGTACCCAATTATGCTTGCAATTGATTTTCTTACAGAAAGACATCCAAGGCTGTAGCCGGCTATGAGGGCCTCGGTTAAAATCATTTTCATGGCTGGCTACGGCCCTGACATCAATTAATCTATAACTTTAAACACTCAAACAAAGATATATAAAAATATTAAAAAGAAAGGAACGTCAGGAAATTCTTAGACAGAAGCTTCAGCAAGTCACATGGGAATATCAAATTTAAAATGAATGAATGTAAACCTTCGAAGACATTGAAAAAATGATTGTCATTGAAGTTTCTTGTTGTATTTCTTTATTCCAACTCAACATGACTCTACTAACTGCCGCAGGTTACAGTGAGGTGGGAAACATGTTTATGTTGTTTCTAGAACTAAGGCTACCTTTGAGCAATGTAAACAAAGTGGTCTGTCAGGAAGGTCTGCTTTCTGACTTTAGTGTAAAACAACATATTGCTGTTATTTTAAGCTTAGTTGGAGTCTATTGTATTTCATGACTGGCAACCATGGGAATTAAGATACGTCTATATTTAGCAATGTGTAGTTTCTGTATTGTGACAGTATTCAAATATCATTTTTTAAATAATAAATAAAACAAAAAAAACAATCATTTTAATATAAAAGTACACCCATCATGTAATTAGCTTTTGTGTTCATTCATGGTTTCCCCAAAAATGTAGGTATGGTTTTAATGGTGCATCGATTGATATGAGGGGCTTGAATCTACCCTTATAAAAGTTTAACACAATTTGTACAGTAATTTTGCTACTGTGCTTTTACCATGTACTGTATTTACTGTTGTTTCCATAATTCTGAATTTCTGGCAATGTCCTAGCGTTTTACCAGTGTCTGTGATTTAATGTGCATTCCTCTGCTTTACCATGATTTAACTACACTTCCTTATTCTTTTACCATGGTACAGTATAACACAGTAAACCTGTATTGGGGTATGAATGAAACTACTGTAGTTGGGGGTCTGTAAAAGCATATATGAATTATACAGCCTGTCTTTCTTCAGTTCTAAGTTGAGTGAGTATTTTAGGAGGTTGTTTGTTGTCTGGACGTGAATTGTTTTCATTCACACAGCATGTTGTGTTTTCACAATGACTCCGTGCTGCTGCAATGCTGGTGATTTTCAGGCCTGCTCCTTTGTTTATCTTTGCAACAGAAGTGTAAAGGGGGTAGTTTTAGTAAATCCACCAAACGTTCTGCTTTATGGAGCTTTCAGTTTTCAAAGGTATATTTTAAAAAAAAATTAATTGAAAAATAAATGTATATATTTAAACTACACATTGGCATTGGCATTCGCTCAGAAAACCAGTATTGTGCAGAACTGAGAGGATTCGCTGACACTTGACACTTATAATTTGTCACCTGTGTTTGGTTTTTTTCCCCAAGCTGAGTTATGAACTAGGATCTGTGAACAAAAACATCAAAACAATCTTAAAAATATTTTGAAATCTTTTTTACATTTTTGAGTAATCGCAAAGGCGTACTGATTTGAATTTGAGGATCTGATTGTACGTGACTGACTAGCAGCCATCTATTTATTTTCTTATACTTGTATACCAGATTGTTTTACCACAGTGGCTTCATAACAATTAAATAATATTATCCCCTTCAGGTTCTGAGGTCATATATGTTGTCGTGTCACTGGTGGGTTTTCACTAGAACAGCACAATAACACAATGGAATAATATGAGCATCATAAAGCGACACTGAATATTTAAATTTACCTCCCGCAAATGTTCTATGGAGAATAGGATGTTCCGCAGAGATATTTTTGTTTTTGTTCACAGTATTAATTGTCTAGTTTTTTCAGAGTCTGGACAGGATAAGCATCTGTAACATGTGCTGG
The DNA here is from genome assembly GCF_902713425.1 of Acipenser ruthenus. Taxonomy (NCBI): domain Eukaryota; kingdom Metazoa; phylum Chordata; class Actinopteri; order Acipenseriformes; family Acipenseridae; genus Acipenser; species Acipenser ruthenus. Next base: position 30,446,369 of record NC_081202.1, on the reverse strand, counting down.
CTGGCTGAGAGGTTGCCTTGTTATAATACTGTACACAACTTTAAAATCTAATATAGAGGAAAGAGATTACAGATACAAATAAAAAAGTAAAAACAAACAAACAATCGTCTTCTACTATCCACTTTCTCTGTCATTGAACAGATTTAGGGTAAAAAGTTAGATGTTCGGTTTTGTGGCCATGCTGAACCACAGGGCTGTAATGGTGGCTATAAAAACACACTTGTCCATCATGCTTACCTGTTCTCTGCCCCATGCTTTACTGGTAACCATTCATAACTAGTAAGCACTTTATAGTGTTCAATATAGAAATACTAAAAGAATAATTAATGTAATGACAAACATTTCCACTTAGAAAGCATTTAGGAAACATTGCAGACGTTAAAAAAAAGGTGAAACATTTGTAATTTAATTTATTACATTTCTTTACTGATTACAATGTTTGCCTTACTTTTACCAGGGTATGAGTAAACATTACAAGGGTCTTATTAGAGAAAAAATAAAAGATTCACTGGAATAAATGCTAAGTGAATGTGACCCAATATTTTCTCAACCCTATGACTCTAACTATTGCTCTTGACATGGCAGATTATGGACCTGAATTATATCATGAAGCAAAACAATGCTAAAAGCCTAGTATCAAAAATATGTTGCAGCAGGTTTTGTTTTAAGCTAACTTCTGAATGGAAAGACAAATATGTATTTTTCTTTTGTTGCTGATTCACATTTTGTTTTATTATCATTCAGAGAGAGGACACAATCTGTCCTGTAGTGCAATTGTTCAAGGAACATTAATCTGCAGAACAATAAATTAGTCTTAAACCCTGTTTGAAGTGTTTAACAAAAAGCAAAAACTATTTAGTTGATTCCAATATCCGATTGTATTACTATCCTTAGGCAAAGCAGGCTTGTGTATAATAGTTTTAATAATTTTAAACAATCAATCATAATATCAACAATAGTACTCAACGACGTACAGTCTTGAGCCCAACTTGATAACCAGAAGGGATTTAAGCTGACGGCTGACATGAAACTACATTTACAATCAATCTCTCTTAAACTCTAAAGATGTTGATAAAAAAAAGAGTTTAAGCGTTTGTCTAGAACTATTTTATTTAGTATTAGTAATTATTTTCACCAGTAGAAACTACAGTATATTTCCAAACTTTATTTTGAACAGTAGAAACTATAATATACAGCATGTCTTAAGTTAAGGCACAGTAGACTATTTTTGCCTACCTAAACTATTTTTATTTTACTATTACAGATTAATTAGTAGCAACTTTGTTACCGAATAAGTCCAAATCTTAAACACATATGAATAAAATAATGTTTGATATTTCAAGCCTGTTTTTAGACTGTTAGCAAAAAAGCCATTTCAGGAACATTAAACTGTACACTATTTGTATAAACAGACATACAAGCTAAAGAATTGTGATAAGGGCCACTCTATGTCTAAAGAGAAATGTTCCTGCATTATTATAATTATATTAAGTAAACTGACTAGAAATAACACCCTAAAAGTTAGTCACTTAACTAACTACAGGTGCATTTAAATTAGGCATATTATGTAGTGTTCCATAAGCAGTGAATAGAGGACCATACTGCTTTATTCAGTTGGTTTTTCCTTTCAGACTTTTTCCTGAATCTGAAAAGCATAACAGGGAACAAGCAGAGCAGAAGTAAGATGTGTTTTGTTAGTTGTCTGAAACCCTGGGGTCCGGAACCAGATAAGCCCTGATATTATACCCTGGATTGAGCAAAATAAATCCATTTGTTTCTGACAAACATTTTGTCATTAAAAATATGAGATAGAAAAACAGACTTTGCTGTGTGTGTGCCTTCTTCTAAAGCTGGTATTGTGGAAGTGTCACAATCATTAGTTCATTGGCATGTATTTTGCAAGCTAATGCTTCTGGTCTAATTCACACCGGGAACTACGTGTCTGCTTTTCAAATAAACCCCAGACTGAAAAAAAAAGAAAGTAACGCGACTAGTGAAATGAGAGGATGGATAATTGCTCTACAATGAATCTAATCACTTCACACTTGACACTTAAAAAAAAAAAAAAAAAAAAAAAAAGGTGAAAAAGAAAAATGGCATTTTTGGCAAACAGATGTGTTGATTACCCTAATGAGAAAGAATCTGAAACAAAAGAGGTACAATACATACAAATCTCTATCTGTGAAAACATTTGGGGGCCCACTTGGAGAACTTTGTATGTAGATGGAACTAGATGTCCCTGACTTATTTTAGTGTTTACATTCTGTGCTTGTCCTTTGTGCAATGGGCAATGGCAGTGGATGTAGCCGGCAGTCACCTATCATAACCACTCGTGTAAGATAACACACCCTCTATTAACCAATGGACCTTTGCCAGTAATTTGGCAGTAATCAGTAATTCACTGATTGTCTAGTATACATGAAGTACTGTACTTTGGTGTGTAAGACACAATACTGTACCTGAATTGGTTCATTTATGATGGTCCAACTTTAATAAAGCAACTACCAAATAGTATAACAACTCCCTCTGAGATATGATATTTTCACATATCCAATGGACCTCTGGAACCAATTCAATCCAATATGGCAAGTTCCACAGTAGCCACAGACCTTTTTTTTTTTTTTTTTTTTTTTTTTAAATGTAGCCAAGTTTGTTTTTCACAAAAATGTAATCCATTACCTGTCTGAAAAAGGAACCATTACAGTTACAAGTTAAATATAATCAGATTACAGTAATGTGTTACATGCAATCTGTTACTCCCCAACACAGCCACTAGGCACTAAGTTAAGACCCTCAAACCAATTTCACTTGTGACCCGAGCCAGTATATCATAGAAGTATTGTATAAGCTAAGGCAGATAATGTGCCTTTAAACTATAATAGAGGTGACATTCATTTATATTTACTTTTGTATGTATCACTTATATGTTCAAATACACTATTAAAGTAAGCTCTACAGTGGTGTACAATATAACATTATAAGCATTACTGTATGTCATATATTACAAAAACAAAGTGTGATACCTTCATATTACCCTTATAAAAGTTTCCAGAGCAAAAGCATAACAAAGTGCAATAGAGAAAGCTTGGTTGTAAAGCAGATTTAGTTGAACACCCCATTGCTTCTGTTGTGCGTATGAAATCAAACCACTGAAACTGAAAATCTTGGAAAATTGTCAAAAAAGGCACATTAGTGATTGTCTAATTTAACTGATGACTTGAATAGGTCACACATGCAATTCATTTAAAATAGTAAGAGGAAGGGAACACAGAGTCACAAATGCATGAGATGCTTTAGTTGCTGTATAAGATGCCTAATTAAATCACTAAGTGGTCTAACATATCCACACATGAGTGCCTATTAGGGGTGCAGCAATTAATCGATGCATCGATTATTGATCATCTGTCCTTAAATTTCCCGAGCTTCGATTACACATTGGTGAATCGATGCATCAAATTAGAACCCAGTTTACATAAGAACATAAGAAAGTTTACAAACGAGAGGAGGCCATTCGGCCCATCTTGCTCGTTTGGTTGTTAGTAGCTTATTGATCCCAGAATCTCATCAAGCAGCTTCTTGAAGGATCCCAGGGTGTCTCCTTCAACAACATTACTGGGGAGTTGGTTCCAGAATCTCACAGTTCTCTGTGTAAAAAAATGCCTCATATTTTCTGTTCTGAATGCCCCTTTATCTAATCTCCATTTGTGACCCCTGGTCCTTGTTTCTTTTTTCAGGTCAAAGAAGTCCCCTGGGTTGACATTGTCTATGCCTTTTAGGATTTTGAATGCTTGAATCAGATCGCCGCGTAGTCTTCTTTGTTCAAGACTGAATAGATTCAATTCTTTTAGCCTGTCTGCATACGACATGCCTTTTAAACCCGGGATAATTCTGGTTGCTCTTCTTTGCGCTCTTTCTAGAGCAGCAATATCCTTTTTGTAACGAGGTGACCAGAACTGAACACAATATTCTAGGTGAGGTCTTACTAATGCATTGTAGAGTTTTAACATTACTTCCCTTGATTTAAATTCAACACTTCTCACAATATATGCAAGCATCTTGTTGGCCTTTTTTATAGCTTCCCCACATTGTCTAGATGAAGACATTTCTGAGTCAACATAAACTCCTAGGTATTTTTCATAGATTCCTTCTTCAATTTCAGTATCTCCCATATGATATTTATAATGCACATTTGTATTGCCTGCGTGCAGTACTTTACACTTTTCTCTATTAAATGTAATTTGCCATGAGTCTGCCCAGTTCTAAATGCTGTCTAGATCATTTTGAATGACCTTTGCTGCTGCAACAGTGTTTGCCACTCCTATTTTTGTGTTGTCTGCAAATTTAACAAGTTTGCTTACTATACCAGAATCTAAATCATTAATGTAGATTAGGAATAGCAGAGGACCTAATACTGATCCCTGTCGTACACCACTGGTTACCTTGCTCCATTTTGAGTTTTCTCCTCTAATGAATACTTTCTGTTTTCTACATGTTAACCACTCCCGTTTGAAGTCTCCTGTAGCCGTTTAGCATTAAAACCTTGAGTGTGTGAGAGTGCGCTTCTTTTAGTGCAAGTACGGTAGATTAACGCGTTGCTAGGATACACACTTTAGGCCTCTACATTCGTGTTGTACAAGCTTAATAAGAAGTAGGACTATTGTATTCACATTTTATTGATTTAAAAATTAAGACAATACTTTTTTTGTTTAGTTTTAAATCTACCGATTACCTTCATTTGTTTCAAAGCATGTTGTGTTTGGATTATATGGCAATATTATATAAAAAGAAGTAGAATTTAGTACAATGGTTAACAGTAATGAACAACCATAGTTCAGATAAAAATTACTTCTGTTAAAATATAGTATTTTTTATTATTGTTACAATGTTAAAGAGACATCGGTTGCAGACGCACACATATTATTTTTAGTTGTTAAAAACTCAAGTTTTTTGTATTTCTTTTTTATAATCGGAAGTGTTCTAATTTGAATATTAGTTGTGCCTTTTTGTTTAACTATTGTGCACAACAGTGATTTTAGTTATTGGATCTTCTGTTTAAAAAACCCTAATGCTTGTTCTTTATTTTGAAAAATAAAACGTCAATGCATCGATTATAGTTCATAAATGTCTATACAATCATCGAATACGAAATTAGGGTGCCAATTGCACCACTAGAGCCTATTGTTTCAATATCACTGATTACTGACCAAAAATGGAAATTCTCACACCCTGAGATTTTAATGCAGATATAAATGCTAAATCTAGAGATGTTCTAAAAGATTTGCACAATACTGTACCTCAGAAGAAGCCAGGGAGAGGCGAGGAAAAAAAGAAAGGTAAAAGGGACGTACGCAAGGCAAAGCGGAGAACTAACTAGAAAACACAATGCAAAGTCGGGTACAATGGGGTGCGTTCAAGTCACGCAGATTGTAGCAGATCTGCCACAAAGTCTGTCCTTCATGACCTTAGTCACGGAGGTACCTGTGCCGATACCTGCATTGACGGAACAGCTACAAAAAGTAGCTGCGGATACAAACAACAAAAGAGTTCTGAAAAATGGAGGCAAATAAAAACGCTTGTGGTTATGTTTAAAACTGCTATTGCCACCTAGGTAAGAGGGTAATAACAACAGGTTGACTATATTGACTGAAATGATATGAAATTCTTTTGGCTTTGCATTTAATAAACTAATAAAGCTGTATTTTGTAACCTGGTATTTATCCTACTGTGTTGATGGAATACTATTTTTGAAATTCTTTGGTACAAAAATCTGTGTTTGAAAATGGCCATTTATACAGGAATGTTAATATTTAAGATACATATTTTTTAATTAGATTGACATTTTTTATTTTTTTTTAAATACAGTCGGTGTCGGTGAAATGAAAAATAATGAAATCACATCTTATCACAAGGCACGGCACCTGCGATGTTGACATGTCAACTTTCTTTGCAACAGCAGCCTGACAAACCACAGGAGACTCCTGGTTTACGCAATTGACAAGATTATATGAGAAAAACAAGTTAAGTGAGAGGAAAGGGAGGGTAAACAGGGTGTATGATGGCCATGCTTAAACATCTACGCTACAGCAAGGAGAGCCCCGAAAGCGTCTGAGATGCTACAAGGCAGGTCACGTGTGCTACAGATATGTGCAGGCTGCGCATCCAACATCCAGTCAGTGTTGCCAACTCCACGAAGTAGGACAAAGTTGCGAGATGTCGCTATTTAGACATTCTAAAGTCACCAAAAATGTCGCTAGACAATTTACCAAGCATTCCAGATAGTAAATCTCAAGAAGTCGCTAGATGTTGCTATTAAGAGACCTTTATAAAAAGGAGTGGTGTTCTATTGACTTTTTTGATGACTTTATATTATGAAGTCAATTATAAATATGATTTACCAAGTATTACGGAGTGTTACACCCAGAACACAGCCCCATTCCCCAACCATTAGCTACCAGGGCTCCCCAGACAAACCACTGGAGTTAGGGAGCCATTCCATCACGCAACATCCAATAGCACCGCCTATGAGTCTAGTGTTTAGCAGCCATTAAGACAGCATGGATAGGGATAGTGCCCCAGCACAAGCATTTGTGCCAATCACAACATCCCACCTGATGAAAAATGTCCTAGTTTTCAATGGAAACGCCCAACAGCAAAGTTGACATTGAAGACTGGATAAAGGACATTCAGTACTTATTGAGTACCACAGCATTGCCCAGCCACCTCCAGTTCTCAACATTAGTCTGTCACCATAGATGTGGGAACCCAAAGTTGTCTCTCAACGTTCTGCTAGCTGAGCAGTGTCTGCAGCGTGTGTTTGAAGAACTGCGTGCAGAATACAGCGACCACCAGCTGTCCCTCAACTCCATGGTTGACTTCTATGAGAAGTTCCAGCCCCGGAATGAGACAGCAGTATGCCATCGAGCTGGAGGCCCTGCTTCGTGTAATTGAAGAGAAAAAGAATGGGGGCCTGCCTCTACCAGACAGGGATTACAAGCTGACACAACAATTCGTGATATGTTCGCCACCGCCTTCTCCCCATGAAACCACGTTTACTGACCTTCCATGAAATCCAGGCAGAATTGCAGGAGAAGAAAACAACAGGACAATGGAGTGGTAGAGCAGAGTCACCCCCAGAAAGCTGTTGTGGGAGCAGGGATACCTAGTCAAATGGAGGTGAGTACAACCGGCTGCGTGGAGCAGTTGAAGTGGAGATAGTTCACAAGCTAGCTGTTAGCCAACAGAAACAAATGGAGCAGGTCGGGAAATTGGAGGGCAGACTTGCTACACTGCAGCGTACAATGGCACCCAAGCCATAACAAGACACACACGTGCTTGGGATGTGGCTAGAAGGGTATATTGATAGCAACTGCACTGCTGTGGCGCCAGCCATAGGGCGGAACAGCTCCGCTAATGTGGAACAGCCTTTAAACTTCTAGGCCCCGAATGTTGTAGGGGCAAGTGAGCAGAAGCTCCCACGAACGGAAGCAAGGACATAACATACACTCAACAGGTCCTGATGAGTTGATTGGACCTTGCAACGAAGACACAGTGGATTAATAGAAGCGGCTAGTAGAAATGAAAAAAGCTGGCGTCATAAACCCAGCCAAAATCCCCATGCTTCACCTATGGTCACCGCATGGAAGAAGGACGGGTCCATACGGATCTGTATTGATTATTGGAATTAAAATGCATTAAAATCTTTTTTTTTTCATTTATGTACACATCCTACCCCACAACCTCCAAGTGAAAAAAATATTCTAGAAATTTGTAGAAAATTAATTAAAAATAAAAACTGTAATAGCAATCCTAAATTAGCTCAGGTGTAACCAATCGCCTTCAGAATCACACACCAAGTTAAGTGGCCTCCACCGGTGTTAAATTGTAGTGATTCACATGATTTCAGGATAAATTCAGCAGTTCCTGTAGGTTCCAAGGCGCTTTTTAAAGAACTACGGGACAAAGTTGTTGAAAGGCACAGATCAGGGGATGGGTATAAAAAAATATCAAATGCCTTGACTATCCCTTGGAGTATGGTCAAGATGATTATTAAGAAGTGGAAGGTGTATGGCACCACCAAGACCCTGCCTAGATCAGGCCGTCCCTCCAGACTGGATGACCGAGCAAGAAGGAGACTGATCAGAGAGGCTACCAAGAGGTGTGTCAAAGTGTGCATGTGACAACAATATCCCAAGCACTCCACAAATCTGGCCTGTATGGTAGGGTGGCAAGAAGGAAGCCATTACTCAAGAAAGCCCACCTTGAATCCCGTTTGAAGTATGCAAAAAAACACTTAGGAGATTCTGTAGCCATGTGGCAAAAAGTTTTGTGGTCTGATGAAACTAAAATTGAACTTTTTGGCCTAAATGCAAAGCGTTATGTTTGGCGCAAACCCAACACAGCGTATCACCCAAAGAATACCATCCCTACTGTGAAGCATGGTGGTGGCAGCATCATGTTATGGGGATGTTTCTCATTGGCAGGGACTGGGGCACTTGTCAGGATAGAAGGGAAAATGAATGGAGCAAAGTACAGAGAAGTCCTTGAGGGAAACCTGCTGCCCTCTGCAAGAAAGCTGAAACTGGGACGGAAGTTCAACCCAAAGCACACAACCAAAGCTACACTGAAGTGGCTAAGGAACAAAAAGGTAAATGTCCTTGAGTGACCCAGTCAGAGCCCTGACCTAAATCCAATCGAAAATTTGTGGCATGACTTGAAGATTGCTGTCCATCAACGCTCCCTAAGGAAATTGACAGAGCTTGAACAGAATGGTAAAATATTGCCAAATCTAGGTGTGCAAAATTGGTAGAGACCTATACCAACACTCACAGCTGTAATTGCACCAAGTATTAAATCAGGGGGGTGGACTCTTATCGAATTATGATCTTTCAGTTTTGTATTTTTAATATATAATTTTTTTCTCAATAAAAACTTTTTTCCCCTTAACAGTGTGGAGTATGGTGTGTAGATAAGTGGAAAAAATCCTCATTTAAATGCATGAAACTCTGAGGCACTGACACAACAAAATGTGAAAAAAGTTCAAGGGGGTGTAGACTTTCTATAGGCTCTGTATATATATATATATATACAGAGCCTATAGAAAGTCTACATATAATATATATAGTTATCATTATTATAGTGCATATACAGTATATTCGTGGACCTGGAGAAAAATAAAACTACACCTTACTTCGCCAATTTCCCATGGTAGTTAGAATTTGATGGATTGTTGTGGCTTGTACATTCTAGTGTTTGAGGGAATATTTAGCCAATCACATGGAAGAAAGCTGATGTTATTGTGTTCTGGTTGTTGTTTTTGGAAATGGGCTTTTCAGAATGCTCGGCTGCTTAAATTCTGTAAACACTGGTCCTTTTGATGCCGGGGAATATTGGCTCTCTGAGGCAGACCTTCTTAAGAATGGGCCTCCCAGTGCAGACTTCCCTCCCCATTCATATCCTATGGCGTCGGATTTTCCAAACCCATTCTTTGTTGTTATTTGAATGCAATGGTACATCAATTGCTGCAATTAAATGGAATTTGTCTGATGTTTGACAATGATGAACAAATATTTTAACAGTTAAATTAAAATATTTTATACTTGTTGCTTTGGTGTTTCTGCATTCTTTGTAAAGATCTTCACTCCAATTTAAAGATAAATTACATTAAGAAAATGCAGATCTGTAGGGTATAGCATTATTCACAATGGCAAGGCTTCTGTCCTGCCACAAACACATTACAGTTATTAGTATAATTAATAAGTAGGTCACCATGACCTACATCCACAAGATATACTGTAGAATAGATCATAATAAATGTCTATGCAAAGTTTAATCAAAATCTGGCAAGGAGTTTTTCAATAGCTCAGCCTGTCAGGTGTCAAAACTGTGAAAAATGATATCACTGTGGCCTGCATTCAAAGTATGTGGAATAAATTGCTCCAGTAAAAGTCAATGTAAAGAATAATCAAATTGGGGCAAGTGGTTCCCAAAATATAGCCTGCAATAGTTCAGCCAATCAGGTGTCAGTCATGTGAAAATGTCGGCATGAGCTAGGCTCACACAGTATATGGAATAACGTCTTGTAAGAAATTTTCAAGTTTAATCAAATTAGGGCAAATGGTTCTGTAGCCTTCTTCAGCCCAGCTAATCAGAGGCCAAAACACAAGCAAATGTAGGTCACAATGACAAAGATATGGATACCCCCAAGCACTTTTGCTAATGAATGTCCATAGTGGAAATTTTCCTTGTTAAAGGTGTTGTCACTAAGGGATTCAAACACATTTTCTTACCTCTGCCATTTATACTGCTCCCCTTATATTTGAATGCAACCCTGCCCATCACATCCCCCTATCTATGTTAAATTCTTATGGGTGGTATGGCATTTCCTGACTTTGTGGCTTCAAGCTTAAACCATAATACTTGAATTGAACTTAAAGAGTAAGTAGTGGGGTTCCAAAAAATATAGTGTTACACATCCCCATGTGTTGCTACAACTGTTTAAATAACGTACCTTTCATTTTTCTTTTCATTGTTAACATCCTGACAACTTTTTACACTTATAACTTTAAAGTCTGTTTCAATCTCTTTTCAAAATGTCCACTCTATTACACTGATAGTGTAAGGATATTGCCCACATTGTCAAACAGGTAACACACAGAGTTAGGGTAACTTGTTACTTAAGTAACGTGTTCCAGTAAGAACATTACTTTTGTCAATAATGAGGTAATATAATAATGTGTTAAATTTTTAATGGGAATATTAGTTACTTTCTGCATAAAATAAACAAGCTTGTCTCATTATGTTTCCTTGGTTATACACCTACATTGGTGGTCTTTTTTTATTTTTTTATAAATTTAGTAGTCGCCAATTGATTTTTACCCCATTTTTCTCCCAACTTGAAGTAGCTAATCTAATATTTTTGGGCTCAGCTCACCACTACCACCCCCGTGCTGACTCAGGAGCAGCGAAGACGAACACATGCTGTCCTCTGAAACGTGTACCGTCAGCCGACTGCTTTTTTCACTCTGCAGACTCGCCATGCAGCCACCTAGGAGCTACAGCGTCACAGGACAACGCAGCTCTGGGCACCTTACAGGCAAGCCAGCAGGCACCTGGCCAGTCGACAGGGGTCGCTGGTACGTGGTGAGCCGAGGACACCCTGGCCAACCTAAGCCCTCCCCACCCGGGTGACGCTCGGGCTAATTGTGCGCCGCCCCTTGGGATCTCTCGTCCACGGTCGGCAGTGGAATAGCCTGGACTCGAATCGGCGATCTCCAGGCTATAGGGCGCATCCTGCGCTCCATGCGGAGCTCCTTTACCAGATGCGCCACTTGGGAGCCCCCGGTCTTTTCTTTTTTTTAAAGCCAAAGCACATTTCAATTCAGTTGTAACCATCAGTGAACTGCTCTTTAATGTATTTACAGTCAGCACGACACACCGTCAGCCCGGAAACACTAACAACTCGGCTTATGGCAGTCCCTAAAGACCTAACTGCTATTTTCCTTGAACACATGGAAACCCTGAACACAGCTTTCATTACATGTGTACGTACAATCAGGATTAAATGGCTCGAGTACATAGCTTAATAAAGGCATAACAGAGATCCCAACAGGTACAAAGAAATGTGTTTCATGTACACTCATTGATGGGATTGTTTAACATAAAAGCAATGCAAATAGAAAAAAAAATAAAAAACAGTATAAGTATGGGCATGGTTTTACATGATTGTATTCATAGCCACAGCTTTTCATTAACTGCAACTCTACAGCATTGCATTGCTTGCCAGGCTTCCGAACATGTTGTACATGAATCTAAAGGCTTGGGAAAGTGCTGAAGTTAGACTAGGTTGCAATAGAAGGAGGTATTGGTCATCTATAGGCATCAAAGACAGAAAACCACACTCAGTCAAGTTACCAAACCAGAAATAAACATTTTAAATGACATTCTGGGACTTGTAAGTAATCTTAAATTGTTCATAATGAGTTTTAGAATTCGTATTGATGTTTTTTTTCTTATAAAGGATAACACTAAAATAGACTTTCAGTAAGTTACCTGAAAATGCTCTCACCACCCAAGGCAATTTCTGATTGCTCTACTGTATCAAAACCTCTATGTAACTGTACAGTTCAAGGTAATGTGGATGTGTTTGTCAAATAATGTTTTGATGGCATTTGTTAGAAAAATGCGATAATTGTCAATTGCCAATGTGTTTAGCGTACTTGGTTCAAAACCAACAATTTTGACTATGGGAGTACAAAGGAATCCCCATGGATTCAGCTACTCGTTTTCTAGGGATAATACCGGGATAACCACTGCTAGGTAGTTTATGCAATCCAAGGGTATTCCCTAGTGCTGTAAAATACTGCTGTGATTTAACACAGCAGGGTATAGGATGGTCATATTAAGCCCTTAGTTCAATGTGGAATAAGACCATCCAATTGTTGGCAAGATTAATTCAGCTTACTATTGTTATTTGCAGAAAAAGAGTCATTTTATTGATTTAAGTAGCCATGTATTCATACTGTTACACCTAAACCCCAAAGCATGCTTATTGCTATCTTTACACTGCATTTTTAGCTCTTTCTATGTTCATATTTCTCGCAGTTTTTCAAGATGTGCTTGAGGGATCCACCATCATATTTTGTTTTACACAACAAAAGCGTAGAGGAATTCCATCATAAATAAACATCTAATGATTTTTTTTTTACCTGGAAGCTTATCTTTTACTATTAATTCTCTTCTTGAGTGAGCATTTGAACCAGAAAAGGCTGGAAATGCACAATGGCAACTTTTGCCCAACGCTCAGATTACAATGGTGGCTGGCTGCAACTGGTATTGGTCAATCAGTTGCTTTGAAAACAACTAGTGGATAACCGGTACTATATATCGAGGTTCTTGTGAAGAGATAACCAGAGATAACCTTTGATAAACTCTGTTCTGCTAAGGCAAATTGAAGAGTCAGCAACAACTGCAATGCAACCATGATATTTAGGAAAGCAGGTCACAGTGATCGGGAAATAATAAACTGCAGTCTCCAGATGTGACAAATGATCAGGCAGCATTTTCGCCAGTGTCTTCAATTCTTGAACCATTTCCACTCCAGGCAGATCTTCAGCTGCACGTACTGAGAATTCCTTGCACGCCTTCTCCAATTCTGCAATGTCAGTAGCAAATGTTTTCCTGTCAAACAGGAATCCATAGTTGGAGCTAAACTTTTGAAAGAAATCAAATCTTGTTTCAGTTTCAGCCAGGACTGTTTCAAGCAGGGGTTTAAAGAATGTTTGCTCAAATTTGATTCTAGGATCAGCTTGTAGATCATCTTCTTTCTAGCAAAAAGCTTCTAGACAATTTATGTCTGAGCATTTTTGCTTTCTTTTACATATTCTGTGTATTGGGTATTCGGCTGGAATACCTAGCTGGTGACAGACTCCTTGAGCTTCAGACTCTTGAAATCCAGATAACAAATAATCCTGGAAGCTCAAACCAAAGAAATCACAATGGAGATGTCCATCTTTTCAGATTGTAGAGATTTCATACCAGATAATTAGCTAAATAAGAGATGTATATGTAGAAATTTGAGCCATCAGAGGTTGTACTTCAGAAAAGGCTTCAGCATGGAGAGTGTTGCCGTGGAAAGGTTGCTCAAAGGATTCAATAAGCTGCGGAAAATGGAACAGAATTGTTCTAATTGAATCTAGGCGAGCACTCCAAAGTGTTTCAGAGCCCTTTAATGGTGAGATTGGTCAAATGCTGTGAAACGACATTCCAGTGTTTCATGGATGCAGCAAAGAAAGTATACATTCTGTGCAAAATTTAAAAAAAAAAAAAAAAACGTTGCCTCAGTGGAACTTTCAGCGGCATGCACAATGGCAAGATTCCAATTGTGGGGAGAACAGAGAACAAAGAAAGCCAGATGGTTATTTTCGGCAATGATGGCTTGCAAACCTTTGTACTGGCCTCTCATATTAGCACCATTGTCAAAAACTGGCCAAGATTGAAATACATAATTTGTTAGGTGACCGAACACAACATTAGCAAAACCTTTTTAAGTTGTGTCTGTGACATGCAAGAATTCCAGAAAGCTCTCCCTAATTTCGACTGTTTTGTTGGTTTCTTCATTGATTTCAGCATGGCGGAGCACAAGCGATAGTTGTTCCTGTTTAGAAATGTCTGGCCTCTATCAAGCTGAAGTATTTTGCTTTCTTGACTTTTGCAATAATGTTATTCAGCACAGCATCTGCCAAAAGACACAGAAACTCATTTTGCATGTCCTGCTGAGATAATGTACATTGGTTTTCGCAAGTACTCCATCAGACCTGGGTTGTAGTTGGAAATTAGTTTGAATAGCTGCAGGTGAAAACTCCGACAGGAGATCTGCGAAAGGGTACATTGTTTTTAGCTAGTCATCTTCTTTCTCTAATTCCAACTTTTTGAAAATTTTTTGTCACATTTAACTTAACAGCTAACTCCATTTCTTTCCAGTTCCAGTAAGTGTCAATGTGAGAAGCAGACATTTCATGTACATGCAAGGACCCATCTGTGCCAGGCAGGTGTTTCCAGTCACGAAATCCTGGAAAAAGTCGACTTCTCATCATGCTCAAATAATAAACAGCAGAAGCAGAACACAGACTCAGATGATTTTGAGCACACTAGCCAATCTCATTTGACTTTAGATCCACTGCCTACTTTCCGATAGTAGTGAGCAGAAGAGAATCGTCTCTAAAAGTTGGTTTATACTTCTCTCGCAGACAAAAGCCGTACATCAGCTGCAGACACTTCTATGGGTGCGCCAGAAGGACTGAAGCACCTCTGAGTTTGCAGACTTTTTGACGCAGCAAAGTGTTCATAGCTGTCGGTCATACTTTCAGCCAATCTGCGTTACTGCCGGTGTCGACTTGTGACTACGGTTGCCAACAGGCTCCACAATCCCGCGACACTTTGAGACAGGATTTTAAAATTGCCCGTCTCATGAATGAAGTGAATGTGTAAATTGGCTCATATATATTTTTATGAGCAGGAAACATAAAACTGATCAGCTGTTCTCCATACTTGACTCCGATCAGAAGTATTGAACAGCTGAGCAACGCTACTGATTTGATGGGGAAAGTAATTGCATACAAAAAAGAAATAGCGACGTTAACTTATTAGTGGCTCAAATATATAAAAAGAATAACAATAATACAAATAAAATACACTGTATTCATTATTATTTTTATTATTATACAAGTGGTTGCTGCGCATGGTAGCCTATGTAAGCACCAATATTCATTTTAGCAAAGGATAATTTACGCTTTAATTTAATTCAGTTTAGAGACAAGTTTAAAATCCTGTTGTGTTGTTCATGTTTATTGAGTTCCTTAAAAACTTGCTCTATCATGCTTCACTGGCTTGCGACCAAGCAACAAATGTTGGATTTTTTCAACATCACCCAACCCTGTGCGTTTTGCAGTCGCAGACACACAAGAAAAGGCCGTACGACTTGTCAAAAAAGACGCAGATCGCTGCAGTGCGGATGATGTCATTTCGACCGTCGGAGACCACTGACTGAGACCAAAAATTGGGTTGCAGTATAAACCAGCCTTTAGTGCCCTCAGGGTATTCAGCCACTGGAAAATCCCTGTGTAACATATCCAACCCTTGCAGCTGCTTAGATCCTCTCCAAACTGCTTGGCATCACAAGTGATGACTCATTTTGTCGAGCCACTCAATCTTTACTGAGTTCTGGTAGTGGTTCAGAAAGGTTGAAAACATGATGGTGCTCACCAGGTAGAGCTTCAGCAGCAGACTCACCCTGACCCTGAGAATTAACTGAGGCAGAAAAACTCACACATTGGGTTTGGAGCTTATTTTCAGTGTTATCAGGCTGTCCTGGTTCTTTGTTCTCGGTTGCTGTAGTAGCTGTAGTTGCTTTAGTCATTTCCCTTTGCCACATGGCTGCAAACATTGTTTTATCAACCATCTAGTTTGTAGTTTTTTGACATTTTCTTTTCCTTTCGTTTTTGACATCTAGATTTGTGTTTCTTCTTTGGAGGTTCCAGAGGTTTGGCAGGTTTAATTTTTGTTGGTATAAATCTTGTAATTCAGCCTAGGCATTTACACATGTTAAATAAAAGAAAGTTGTAACTCTCTATCGGATGTTATGATAATGAGGTGTGACAAAAGAAAGTCTTGATTGTTAGAAAGTATGACAGAAATGTGCCACAGTATTGACTTATGCATTATGTATAATGTTGTCTACAAAACTTAATTCAACAATGGCTTCATTCAATATACTTCAATATTTCTACTTTGCAAGTGACTACAAAAAAATAAAACCCAGGGAAACTCCTGAGAGATCAGCCATTGGCTTTACGAAGAACTGAGAAGGATGGAATCCAGTAGGAAGTGAGTGAAGAGGCAGGATGAAGGGAATGCAAGGAGGAAGTACTCAAGCAGGAAGAGAGAGATAAAAGGGAGCTCTGAAAAGTTTCACTGCATGCGATCCTGGACATTACGTAAGGGAAAATATAATAAAGCAAAAAAACAGTTGGCATTGTTAATAATGTGTATTGTTTAATTTTTTTCCTGAAAACATCCAGATGGAAAACTATAATCATTGGTTTAAATAAAGCTTAACAGTTTTATTTATTAGAGCGTGGCAATGTCGAATAACACTGTTTGTCAGCTATTCATACCTTACAAGTTACAAGAAAAAAGTTTCACGAGTTGGATGGTGAAGAACAATCATGTTAAAAACATCGATAATGCATATGATTTCCAAGGAATTAAATATATTTTTAAACTACTGCCACCTGAGTGTATACAAGGTAGTAGTGATTGAAAAAAACTGCATCATGCCCCATCCTACCCTGTTATTTCCAAAAAGGTACAATTTTTTTTAAACTATTAACTATTTTGAAAGCACATAATAAACAATACATTCAGTTGTATTACAGTTGCAGGCAAACTTATAGGCACCGGGTAACAAGAAGCTAGCATGGCATTTAGTCTTTAATTACATTTTTTTGTTGTTGTCAATAATTATCTAAAAATGTGTAGCCCTAAAGATCCCCCTCCCCCGGGTGGTGCTCGGTAAATTGTGTGCCGCCCCCTGGGAGCTCCCGTCTACGGTGGGCAATAGAATAGCCTGGACTCGAACCAGCAACCTCCAGGCTATAGGGCGCATCCGGCACTCCACTTGAAGTGCCTTTACCAGATGCGCCACTCGGCAGCCCCATTTCTATATCTTTTAGTCATTCATGGACATAACATACCTCAATGTTTATTATGAAATGAATGTGAGTTTAAATTATTAGTAAGTACACATGTTTAATATGAAAGCTGAACATTAACATCAGCAAATAACAACTAAGTTACACGTTTTTAATGAAAAAACTATTGCAGCCAGCGTTTTCACTAAAGTAAAATCAGGCTTGTGTGATTGTAAAATGTCACTTTTTGATATATTTCTACTGCTTAATCTAAGTTAAAAATAAAATATGTTGGTGGGAATTGAACTTGTTCATGGCCCTGCGGCAACATTACCTTATTTTTAATTTTAAAACCCAACATTATTTAATTTTTAATAATGGTCTTATACTCTCTCTTCCTTCAGATCTTTCTTGCAAGTAATAAATAAAAAATATATTTAAGTATTAATATTTTGTGCAGTCGTCTTTTCCATTTTTATATTTTTAATTTTAAAGATTTTAAAGCAAACCAATGCCAAACACAACAAGGTATAATACATAAATAATGAATGAAAAAAGTGGGGGGGGGGGGAGCAAAATATATGGGGGGGGCACGTGCCCCTTCTGCCCCATGGGTTAGGCGCCTATGTGCAGCATCACCTATGACATACAGAGGTACTTCTTGATCTGCTATATGCTGCAGTGCCTACAAAACAATACATAAAATGATTACATTTAGATATATATTAGTGTTTAAGGGTGGCACGGTGGTGTAGTGGTTAGCGCTGCTGACTCACAGCGCCAGGGTCCTAGGTTCGAATCCGGCCTAGGGTACCGTCTGTGTGGAGTTTGCATGTTCTTCCCGTGTTCGCGTGGGTTTTCTCCGGGTACTCCGGTTTCCTCCCACAGTCTAAAGACATGCTGTCCAGGTTGATTGGTCACTCTAAATTGCCCTGTGTGTGAGTGAGTGTGTGTGTGGTGCCCTGCGATGGACTGGCGTCCCGTCCAGGGTGTAGTCTCGCCTTGCGCCCTGTGTATGCCGGGTTAGGCTCCGGCTCACCGCGACCCTGTAAAGGACTAAGCTAATGATAATGGATGGATGGATTGATTAGTGTTTAATTCAGAAGACATATTTAGAAACTGTACAGAAAATACACATTCAAGTGACATAATAGTACGGGTTAATCAGGAAGTTTGTTGTAATACAGCAATGTTGCCTTTACATTGCAAAATAGTAATCCATTTGAAATACTTACCAGCGTAAGTTTGTCTTGATGCACATACAATCACGACGAACGCAACACTGCAGCATGTGCAGATCCTGGCATTCCACAGCAAATGTCCCTGAACCTTAATGCAATAGGCATATTACTCAAAATGAAATAGGAGTATTCGGTCACACATAAACGTTACTGATTTGGGACCTAATTAATCAAATTTATTTTGCACGAATAACAATTATCTAAGTTAATTCCGGAGACATTTTCGATAACCATCTAAACAAAATAAACATTCGTAACTCTGTTAACAAAAAGTTGTGTGAACAACACATGCATCATAGTACTCTTTACCATAATTATTATTATTTATTTCTTAGCAGATGCCCTTATTCAGGGTGACTTACAATTGTTACAAGATATCACATTATTTTTACATACAATTACACTATTTTTTACATATAATTACTGTTGGTTTTTACTGGAGCAATCTAGGTAAAGTACCTTGCTCAAGGGTACAGCAGCAGTGTCCCCCACCTGGAATTGAACCCACAACCCTCCGGTCAAGAGTCCAGAGCCCTAACCACTACTCCACACTGCTGCCCTAATGTGAGAAAACAATTACTTTATTATGAAATATGTGTGTATATATATATATATATATATATATATATATATATATATATATATATATATATATATATAATATGTACAAAGCCCAGAATTTCCTATTGAGGTAATCTCTTAGGCGCTGCTTTGATGCTGTAATAGGAATGTGGGTGGCGTCTATCATGCCCATTACTTTTAGCTTCGGCTTCATCAGGCATCGCCTCTGCACAAGTCACTTTACAAACTTTTACACATACTTATGCACAGTTGACCTATGCACACCAAACACATTGCCAGCTGTCCTGTACTCAGCTGTGGAAGCCAGCCTGTACAGAGCTATAGCCACTCTTTTCTTAAGTGGTACAGGTGCCCGAACATAATTTAATTCTGGCTGCAGGTCTTCTTTTATGAGTTCCACTATTTTGTGGAAGGTTGATCGTGTGACCCAAAAGGATTCCGTTCACTGTTGATCCAAAACAGATGAATGCAGCACAACCTCTTCCCACCAGCAAGATGGACTATTATGTGCCCAGACTGCCCTATTGCTAGGCATAGCCAGTGGGTAAGGAGGCATAGAGATCTGTGGGTAAAGGATGTTAGGGGGTTCAATCTCTGTGAACAGTGCCATGGCACTGTTCCCAATCCAGACAGCCTTGGGAGCAATCTAGGTACGTGTCTTGCACACATTGCTAGAATTCTGCATCTCCGCCGGTTGTCGGCCATGGTGAGATGACATACGAGGGCAGAACAGATTCCTTAAATATGTTGCTAATATGTTTTCTATTCGATTAATTATGCAAAACAGGTTGTAGTAATTAAGATATAAGCCCCAGACCGATTATGTGTGAAAAGCAGTGTGGTCGACAACAGTACAACTAAGTATTAAAAAACCAGTCAGTATCCATCATCAAATCACATCTTTAATAACCATTTATGTCACACACGATGACACGTGGATTCTATCTCGTGAAACTGTTCTCTGCTCATGTAAACAGTATTTTGTGCTTAATTTGCATAGCGTTTGGGAAAAGTAGGCGTTCCAAAGGGAAATGAGAGGCTTTACATGTGAACACAAAAAGGCACCATGTCCACGTTTATTTCACAAGACACAAATGTCTCGAGGAACGTCAAACACTCATGTAACACAACCTATTGTTGACAGTTTTTTTTAGAATAATATACTGGATTGTTTAAGACTATCCTCTCTGCTTTATGCTGTATGCTTGATGATACAGTATTGTGATCACAAGAATCCTAATAAATTAAAGACTTAAATTCATTGTTTATTTTGAGATTATTGCATAGAGTTCTAAAACCACCATGGCAACTTTACTGGTAATTAGGTCTTTCATTTAGGTCTTTCAATTGGTCTCTTTAAATACAGGCAATTTTCCCTGACTTCATGTACTGGTGTTCCATTGATCTACCTTCTATGCCTCCATCAGGCAGTAACTTTCACCTTTGGGGTGGTGCAGTCAACTTGTCTGGGCTGCAATATAGATGTCACCTCGAGATTGATTTCTAAGAGTTTGGTTGCTGGTACGGTCCTGGTTTTCCCGGGTTTTAAATAGTTGTCCCTGGATTTCAGTATGCCTTCCAGGGATGTAAAATAATCTCAGGTTTAATCTTTTACAATATGTGGTACTGTACAGTGGCTATCTGTAAGCAACAGCAAGTAACCCTGCAGAGAACTACAGACAGCAAAAATACAGTACGTGTAAACAGAAGTTTTGCAATCAGATTATAAATATTTCTGTAATAGGCATACAATATCAAGTGGTTGTCAGTAGTAATATTATACATTTATTGGACGACTACAGATTTTTCTAAAGGTGGCTTTAATCTGTAACATATGTGGCATTTTTCAGGATGTGATTAATGTTCACAAAAATGAAACCAATTGTACCTAATTAAAGGGTACTGAAACAAGTGATCTGCCTTTGGGTTCTTTCCATTGTCTCTGAGAGTAAATGAGCTAGATAATCACATGACCAATTGGTGTTAAATGAGAGACTCAGTGCTGGAACAGTCCATAGGTATGTGCTTAATTTGTGTTTATCTTTGCACATAGCACCCTATATAACTGAAGCTGTTAGGCAAAACTAAAAATCTTATCATATATCTGACTCTAGCGACCCTGGGGTTGGTGTTGCCAACTTGAAGCAAGCATGATAAAGTATTTTTAAGGATCTATCTATAGCATTGTGGGCTGTATGCCAATATTACCAACTGGCTGAATGTAACTTGCTTAGGAAATCAGCTGGTCAGTACAGAACTAACAGAAATAAAAATGGCTTATTTCACGGCATTTCAGTCTAAAAATAGGTATTTCAAGATATTTCATGAGTAAACATAATATTTATTAAAGTTGATTTGTGTAATTAAATTATTGTTTACAGATGGGCGGTCGATTGAGACTTGCTGCCTGCTAGGCTTGGTTGAGGGGAAGGGCAGCAAGTGATTGGCTGTGCTGGTCCTCAATCAGCAGGTTGGCGGGTCTTGATCGAGTGTCCGTCAGTTTAAAAAAATCCGCTGGTAACGTCACATGACCCCTTTATTTACTTTCTTTTTGTATTAAGAAATCCTGCGTGCCTGTGCTGGCGTTTCAACTCCACCTCCCATGTCTCTCTGTATTGCTTAAGCAGCGGTTACCCACACACGTGACACAAGCACCCTGTCACAGGGAGGAATAAGGACAAAGAGGAGAGTTCAGTTTACCGAGGAACACGGATTGACCCTGGCGGAGCTGGTCTGTTTTGGAGATAAGAAGAAAAAGATAATGTGAATTGGGGACTACAGAAAGGTTGTCTCAACCATAAACAAGGAACAGATAACTTAGCCATGTCCCCTTTTGTACCGTCAGTCACACCCCCTTGGTTAGTGAGTGCAACCGTTTCTCCTCCAATCCGCTGTTGCCACATTGCTTCCCTTCTGGGCGATGACTTGGTGTACCGTGACACCGCCCCTTTTCTAGACTTCCACCTTTCCCTGGAATGAATTGTCAGACCATCCAGTCCGGGGCACTCTGTTCCCTTTGCACAGACTTCGTCTCTGGTTTCATTACCCAAACGGTCATATAATGCCTGTTAATGCCCTCTGTGTCGGGTCTTATTTCTTAAAACCGACTAAGACAAGAAATCAATTTGATAAAAGTACGTTTTTAGTCTTGACTTAAAATCTGTAACGGTCCCAGCTTCCCTGACAAATGCAGGCAGAGCATTCCATAATTTATGAGTTCTACAAGAAAAAGCCCTACCTCCCGTGGTGATTTTGTTGACCCCAGGAACCAGTAGCCCTGAATCTTGTGATCTCAGAGTGCGATTCGAAAGATACGGGGTCAGTAACACCTGCAGATAACTTGGTGCTAATCCATTTAGGGCCTTGTTAACAACAAAATCTTAAAATCAATTCTATACTCCACAGGGAGCCAGTGCAAAGAGGCCTAAACAGGGATAATATGTTCACTTTTTCTGGTTTTAGTCAGAATTCTAGTGGCTGTATTCTGAACAAGCTGTAAACAAGAAACCACCCATTTTGGGTACCAGAGAAAAGTGCATTACAATAGTCAATTCTTGATGAAACAAAGCCATGCATTATCCTCTCAGCATCAGGTACAGAAATAATAGGTCTAAGGTTAGCTATATTTCTCAAATGACCAAATGATATTTTAGTAATTTTCCTAATGTGATTCTCAAATGATAGATCAGGATCAATAATGACCCCAAAATTTCTCATTTCTAGTTTTAGTTCCAATGAGAGACTTCTAAGGTCTAACTTATGTAAATTCAACATTAAGATGGTGGTGATGGTGAGACGGGAAGATGGAGGAGTGGCACTGTTCGCCATCCCCTTAAGGAGAATGCGAAATGGCACGGATAGATGAGAGAGGAGGGGACGAGATATATGAGAGATGATAGTGGTATTGAGTGCCAGCTAGATAAGATTTGAGAATTTCCAGGGAGAGGTGCAGCTTGTCTTTTGCATTAACGAGAAAAGATATAATATATCCTGGTTGAAGGGTGAAGGGGATGAATGTCGTGAAGGTGGACCACCCAGTTGCGTAAGAGGACCAGGTGGATGATGAAGCGAGTGCAGTGGCCATATCATTTTGCGCGCAAGTGAGGAGATTGCAAAGGGAAGACTTTAGTTCAGTATCATATTGCTGAATGGAGGAACAGTCAGGAGGGATGGTGATTCCTGAAGGGAGGAGGGGTGGAGTGAGATGAAGCCATGAGGAGGCTGCTTTGTGGCAGAGAGGGGTGCAGTGAGCGGAGGACATGTATACACCACAAGCGTTTGCAACAAAGCTACTGAAAACCCCTTTGAAGAGGTCAGGATCAGGTTGGGACCAGTCCATGAGGGTGTTATCTAAAGCGAACCGGGATGCTGCTTTGGCAGAAAACACTTTGTGGTATTCCAAAAATATGGTGCCGCTATATCTGGCAGAGAGCTCAATGATATTGAATAAATAAGAGTCCATCTCCTGCCTGCGGTGGAGGTAAACTTCGCAAAAAACATCACGGAGAGCAGAAAACGCAACAACGAATTCAGCAAGAGCAAGATTTTTTAGCAATCTGGGATCTTGCGATTTAAGGGTAACAGATACATCTCCGCAGTCAACTATCCTATGATCCAGAAATTCTGAGGTAGAAATGAGGATTGAGACCAGGTTAATGCATTTACCTCCAATAATATTTGTCTAATTTGAAGAGAAAGAGGAAGCAGAGGAGGAGCCAGATGTAGAGGCAGTCGCAAGCATGAAGATTGGCAGCTTGACAGTGGGGACGGGCGCTGCTGACATAGCAGACACTGCAGTGGCTGATGCAGGAGAGGGGCGGGCTGCTGGTTCCAGATGCGTAATCCTGTTATTGAGCGCTTTCAAAAGGTCACAGACTGAGGAAACAGAAGCATTGAGAGGTTGAAATAAATGTTTAATGTCACTGAATATTTGTAGACGCAAGTCAGAGAAATCTGACCTGGCGGGGTCAGAAAGTACAGTTGGGAAGTTAATTGATAGATTGACTGGATTAACTAGGGATTAGCCCCCCGCTCCCGCTCCCCAAACAACACACAATGGTTACAAATAAATAAATTATGCTCGTAACTTTGGACAGACATATAGGGCCCTATTCATAAAAGTACTTGCCGACTGCCGTAATAAAACAAATTGCGTTTAAAACTAACAAAAGTCATCTATATTGCTATTCATAAAATGATCTGAGAATATGGATGACTGTCGCAAAGCACTTTATGAATGGGTATATAGTCGTTCAAAAACGAAAATCTGCCACTTTTTGATGACATCATCAGCATTATTAATGTTCCCTGGTTGCCGTCGGTAGCTGTTGCAAAAAGACAGTACTACCGAAACCCAAGTCTGCAGCTGCCTGTCAAGGGCAATTTGCAAAACCTGATTCCGATGCCCCTATCATGTCTGCCAAAAATTCAGGACATGTCATAATTTAGAAAAAAAAGTATTTTTTAAATAAATACTTTGTATTTTCGTTTTGTTTGTATTTTCGACCGCTTTTTTTCACACTGCGGACTTATCATGCAGCCACCCAAGAGCTGCAGTGTTGGAGGACAACGCAGCTCTCGGACAGCTTACAGGCAAGCCCGCAGGCGCCCAGCCAGACTACAGGGGTCGCTGGTGCACGGTGAGCAGAGGACACCCTGGCCGACCTAACCCTCCCTTCCCCCGGGCAACGCTCAGCCAATTGTGCGCCGCCCCCTGGGAGCTCCCGTCCACGGTCGGCTGTGGAATAGCCTGGACTCGAACTCGCGACGTCCAGACTATAGAGCGCATCCTGCACTCCACGTGGAGCACCTTTACTGGATGTGCCACTCGGGAGCCCCCTACATTTATATATTGAAACATATTTTATCAGTTGTCTCATTAGGGCAGAATGTACCCCATTAGAATGGAATGACCCTGCCATCACTGGGTAGGAGGCCAAGTCTAAACCGTCTTTTTTGTTCTAAAATATCATAAAATGTAACTCCAGTTTCGACATAAGTTTAATCATACACCATGTATTGAACGAAAAACTGCACTAGTTAGAGATTTTATAAAAAATGATGTCTGCATGTTTCGGTACCCTTTTAGCTGCAGGTCCTTGGTGGTTGGTCTAGTATGTGTATCTTGTTGTACATCATTGGTGCCTCCATCTGGCAAGTTCTATGGCCTTGTGATGAGATTTTTTTTTCACAGCAGCATTGCAAAGTTGGCCACATGGTATATTCACAAAGAAGTTGGAAAATGATTTTCAAATGCTGCTTCTAGTTTGAATGCTAATGATACAATGTCCCTGATGTGCCACGCAGCTGAGACCACAAAACTCATTACCCTAATAAAGAAATTCTTCGCCACTTGGAAAATATTTGCATTTTGGTTAGCTTGCACCGCATGATATTGTCAACATTATATCCAAAGTTTAGAGAGAAGATTAAGTTAAATGAAACATTACATAACCAGACCAGCTTTCATTTTCATTTGTTGCTTTGAGTTACACAATACATTTAGAAAATACATAAAGCAATACCTATATTATCATGTGACTGGAACATTCAATATTTATATTGTCCTTGAAAAGACAGCTGTAATGTTATATAGGTTTTAAACATAATATTGGTCAATTTTAGCTTATTTTCAAATGTTCCATGTACTTCAATGGAACACATAATATGTTATATTGAACATATGGTAGCAGTTACAAAATTATTTAGTCTCTGACACATTTATCGTACATTTTTAGCTCTTTATGGCTGTCAAAAATCTACAATCAGAAACAGAAAAAAAACACAGTCAATAAGGAGGCTGTGTGGTCCAGTGGTTAAAGACAAGGGCTTGTAACCAGAAGATCCCCGGTTCAAATCCCACCTCAGCCACTGACTCATTGTGCGACTCTGAGCAAGTCACTTAACCTCCTTGTGCTCCGTCTTTCACGTGAGACGTAATTGTAAGTGACTCTGCAGCTGATGCATAGTTCACACACCTGAGTCTCTGTAAATCGCCTTGGATAAAGGCGTCTGCTAAATAAACAAATAATAATAAAAAACTAAATCAAACAGCGAAAGAAATCTCAATGCACAGAGGTATAGTGAGTCTAAGAAGTTGAGAAAACCAATGGCTTACTCATTTTGTATAAAGATGTTTATTTCACTGAAAATGTTTTACCAGGGTATGTAATTTCACAATGTGAAAGCTCTTTCCTCCAAATTCATTTTAACATTTATTTTCCTGAAAGACAAAGAGACACCTAATACAACTGTAAAACAAATAAGATACAAATTTTGACTATTTTCAAGCCCCAGTACTTTGTTTTGGGGAATCTTTATTATGTACGTTTTTCCTTTCTGATAATGATGATCTGGAAGTGTTTTTAGCTATTGAGCGCAATGAAATGTCAAATGTCTTTTACATGCCACGTAATTTAGGGGAGTTGCAACTATCCCATTGCAGTAACTAGCTTATGCGCTGTCTACAGGGCAGCTCTAATTAAAACAGATTAGTTGTGACCCAGAGATGACAATATCCAGCCAAGTGTGGGTGCTTTGAAACAAATGCAAATTACACTGAACGTCATTTGGACAGAAACCTCTCAGTGCCTCCATTAGGTTGCTGCCTATGAAATTTCACTACTCTGTGATGGCACTGTAACATTCCTGGGAAATCATGTGATACAGTATTGTGAACATTCAGCTATGTTAAGGCTATAGAATAGCGTCAGTATTATGTTATTCAGCTGTAAGTCTTTTAAGACCCATTTACAGTGGACTCTCCTCACCCCTCTGCATCAGACAACCCCTGAAAAAAGAAATCCAATGAAGAAAGGTCATGATGGTTTCTCCTTGAAAAATGTAACACCACTCCTGTACCTCTGCCAAAGGTGTAGTGTACAAACCAAAAGAGGTTATGATGAGGTTGTATAATGCACTGGTGAGACCACACTGAAGAGTACTGTGTCCAATTGTAGTCACTACAATACCAAAGGGGCACTGTGGTCTTGGAGAGAGTCCAACAAAGAGCAACCAGACTAATCCCAGGGCTTAAAGGAAAGAGCTACGAAGACAGGTTGAAAGAACTGAATCCATCTAGCACAGAACAAAGAAGTAGGGGGAACTGGATTGAAGTCTTTAAATCTTACCAGGAGTTGACAAAGTTAATCAAAATGTAAGTGCAGCACAAAAACCAGGACCAGTAGATACAGTCACAGTGGTGAGGGTATGTAATGGGTTACCACATATATACAGTGTGTATATATATATATATATATAGAGAGAGAGAGAGAGAGAGAGAGAGAGAGAGAGAGAGAGAGAGAGAGAGAGAGAGAGAGAGAAAGAGAGAGAGTAAACCGGGCTCACTCTCTGCGGTTTGTTTGCCCCTTTAATGAGAGACCCACACACAGAAACTTTTAGACACAGATTTTAGGCGCTTACGCACTATTTTTAATAAACAAAATAAACCAAAATTAAACCAAAACCTAACTCAGTTTTCAGAGCGCTGATTACACAAAGTGGAGCCCTGACTGTACTCCGGACAGCTAAGCTGTTTACTGGCTAAATAATAAAACAAAAACACACAGTTTTTAAACCATTAACACAAAGGCTTCGCACAATACCATTTTTTCTCTTACGACTGAGCACACTTTCAATCGTGCTCCTTCACACAGCAGCAGCCTCAATCAGACTGCTTGTTCTCTATAAATACCCTACACCTGGCTCTAATTTACAATGGTAACCAGGTACAGGTGATAATTAAACAATACATAATAATTAAACAATAACAAAAACAATTAAACAAATACACGTTTCTGGCAGGGAGGATATTAACCCCCTCCCTGCCTTGTTACAATATATATCCATCAACAATCCATCAAATTCTAACTACCATGGGAAATTGGCTAAGGTCCATGAATATACAGTATATGCACTATAATAATGCTAACTATATATATATATATATATATATATATATATATATATATATATATATATATATATATATATATAGTACCCTCCATAAGTATTGGGACAGTGAAGTCAAACTTTTGGGGAATCCAACCATCATATTCAGTTTATTAGGACCACAGTAGTTAATCAGATGCAGATTTTTCAGAACATAAACAAACCTAAATATATTTTCAATGAAACTACACACATCAGATGCAGTGTGACTATCTATTGACGTGTGTGGCTCATAGTTAACAGTTCACACTCTTTCTTGCACAGAAAAACCCTCTGGTCAGAACACCACATGTCATTCTCACAGGCAATCTTCATGTGGGGATTCACCGGATCCTCTACTGTAATGGCACTCAGTGTCTGTGGTGAGTTTTTGTCAGGTCTGAATGGATCTTAAGAACCACCAGTGACAATTAGTTAGGTCTGCTGTGGGGCTGTTCACAAGTTTTCACTAAATATGTGATTTCCACTAAATATTGTGATTTTTCCATTAATGAGAATGACAGGAAGACTGATGGGTGTTACATGCAGACAATCTTGTTTTAAAAATGTCATGCCTGCTTGGAATGAAACCCTAAAGACAATAATCTTAAAATAGACACATGAATTAGAAAGCAAACAGATACACTTAATAAACCTAAATAGTTTTAGGGCTACACCATCCTGCTCAGCAGTATTGCATGTTCATTTTAATTCATTATGATGTGTTTAGACATGTATGATAAAGAAAGAAAGGATCAATGTTGTAAATCTCCCTCCCGACCAGAAAGGGCGCTGTGTAAGGATGGTGGTATGCTGCCTCCTAAATGGGCCGCCTTGACGGTTGGTGGATACCAGAAGGTGACCATATTAGGGGGAGTGCGTAGTTGCACATACCCGTTAAGACTCCATTGCAATCAGCTGCGGGAAGGCCCTCTCTTGGAGAAACCATGGTGACGGGTTGATTGCAGGGAGGAGTTTGTGGGTACAAAGGGGAAGCAGCTACGTCAGTACACCGCCTTGCGCTGATGTATGTAAACAGACAGCCGGAGCCTGTACTGTTTGTTATTGTTTGTTACGTGTATGTTTTGTGTTGCAGAGGAGGAGTGAGCACCCCGGAGCTGTCGCTACAGAGCCAGCAATCACCCGAGCACTTCCCTGCACAGCACCACGTACACTGGAATTGAGCACGCACACTTTCATACAATGAGGGCGAGGGATGGAAATAGTCCAGTGTATTATTATTATTGTATTATTATTGTCATTATTTTTGGGTTTGCAAGCCCGCTGTGTACCCCCCAATACCATTGCTGGTAGAGGGGCGGACTCTTTTGTGTTCTGAATAATAAGTGTCACAAGTGACAAATTGTAATGGGTTCCTATGTGTTTATTTTGTATATTTTAAATTGTGTGGAATCTACTCCTCTTAAACTCTTGTTGTTTTTTTTTTTTGCTGTGCTGACTGGATGAGGCAACAGGAGTGTGTGCAGGCAGAAGCGCGGAGCCTTGGAGGAATCATTTTGGGAAATCGACTGTTTGTTGGATTATTTTTCTTCTGGCTGGAACTCTGCTGAGGGAACTGGCCAGAGTTTCAATCATTAGATCCAACGGGTTTGGAAAAACTATTTTTTTTTATTCTTATATCTTTATATCTGAAAGAAATAAGAAGAAAGGATTACTTGTGTTATTGTTTACACAGACGGACAAATTCCTAGTCTATTTTTTTTATTGCAGAAAAAAAAGAAACTACTTACCTACGCTGGTCGGCCCCGTACCACCCTTCTGGGTGTATTTGAGGCCTACGGTGTGTTACTTACCTTACCTCCAGTTTTTCCAGTCCAGCTTCCAGGTCGGGCATGGTGGCAGTACACAGAGGATCGGGCGAGGTGCGAGGGCGTGGTAGGAATGTGGGAGAGAGGAGAGAAACGCGAAGTGAAAGACTGGCTGAAGGGAAGTGACCAGAGCTTCTGGGTGGAAGTAGTGATTTACTTACCTGTGTTTCAGTTTCTGACGCTTCCTCGTGCTTCACTCCTCCTTCCCAGGTGCAACGGGGACAGCGGTGGATGGTGGACGGAGGGGGAGAACCCGGGAGCGTGGGATTTACCCCCCGTACTATTTTTTCCTGTTTCGTCCCATCTTTGTGTTACGTCCGTGACTGTGGTGTTTTATGTGGACCTTGTTTTTATGTTTTTATTTTGTTCTCGGAGCCAGTGACCGACAGGAGGGGATTGCCTTAGTGTGCTGTGGATTTTTTCTTTTTTTTCTTTTCTGTTTTTGGCATTCCCTATTGTGGTCCTTTTTTGTATTTTAGTCTAGCGATCTTTTTTTGTACCGTGTTTTTAGTACCCTGTCGAGAACAATAAAATTTGTTTTACCCGATACGGTTTCATTGTGTGTGTGTGGGAACCTGGGGATCAAAGAACCTGAACGGGAGAGTATAATTATCATTCGGTTACGAAGGTCCTTGCCTTATTAAAAACAAGGTGACGTAGTCGTCAGCTACATAGGTATTATCGTCAAGGTTATCTCAGGTCACCCCACCCGTGACATAAACATAGACTTTATTGGAAGAAATACTGTTTGGACGTTACCTTTGTTCCCCACACCACTTGCACCTGATGACAACATGTTTTTGTAGCTTTAGGGCAATGCCATCCTGCTCAGCAGTATTGCATGTTTGTTTTAATTCATTAGTATGTGTTTAGAACACGTTATAGCAGGCTGTGTGTCCAGTGGTTAAAGAAAAGGGCTTGTAACCAGGAGGTTCCTGGTTCAAATCCCGGTCACTCACTGACTCACTGTGTGACCCTGAGCAAGTCACTTAACCTTCTTGTGCTCTGTCTTTCAGGTGAGACATTGTTGCAAGTGACTCTGCAGCTGAGGCATAGTTCACACACCCTACTCTTTGTAAGTCGCCTTGGATAAAGGCGTCTGCTAAATAAACTAATAAAATTAAAAAATAAATAGTGTCGCAGCGACCATAAAAAGTACAATTTTATTGCCGGACAAATTGCATTGTGTCCGGTGTCTGGAGACCTGTATTTTGGCACCACCGCAGTCGGATACGTGACAGACTACTGTATATGACAAATTGCTAAAATAAATATATTAAAAAAAATATGCGTTTAGTGCAAATTGTCACGTGAGCGGTTATACGTCTAGCATCTTATTAAACGTTTGACCACCTCTTTAGAGTTTATACGTTTAAAATTCACATTCCTATGACATGCTGCATCACAAATAAATTTTGTTACTAAGCATACTGCATATCATTTAAAACCCACACTGTTTACAAAGCGCTACTATTCATAAAATACAAATTATTTTAAGATGGAAGTTTACTTTAATCAAAATTGTTCTTCTTGAGGATATTTTAATAGAGGAATTTCAAAAAGACTTCACAAAACACTGGGTCTGAAGAATGCGCTTCTCTACACCCAGCCCACCTGTCCGTACTGCCTGCTCTTTACAGCTGCCTTGTAAAAAGTAATATATTACTGTACAGTACCTTCAAATGAGTTTCGATAGCTACAGTGTTCTTATTGATTACTTCAATTAAATCCCCCCTTTCTAGACTGAAGGGATTTGTTTATTTTAACCTGTCCTTGTAGCACACACTTTTTAGTTCTCAAATAGCCTGGTTGACCTTTTCTGAACCTGCTCAAGTGCAATAATGTCTTACATAATCTTACATAATTCCCTGTCAGGTGTTATTGCTTTAAATATGAGTTTGCAGGTAGCACTAAATCACATTTACCTAGAACTGATATTTATTGACAATAAATTACTTAAATATTAATGTTATTTTAATAGTTTACTGTAACTTATATAAGAAACATGACTTTTATAAAAATGTCCAAAATGTTTTACCTAAACAGAGTAAATTGTAAGATTTTTCAAGGAAACAAAAATGTTGATTAATGCCTTCACCATGCCTTCAAAATGACTGTTTTCTTGTGTTAGATCTTATCAGAGTTTAAGATGTTTGGCTGGTTACACAGACCCAGGTTCACACTAATCATGGATTTCCTTCCCTTCCCTTGGGATGAAACAACTTGCATTTCAGTGTTGTAACAGAAACCATATTTAAAAAAAAATATGTATTTTCATGTGAAAAAAAGCTTTTACAAAACTAAAAGCAAATCATTTAAAAGGGGGAAATATTCAATATTAAACCTAAAACCCACCGGTTGCTATATACCGACTGGAAATCAGCTTGAAATTCCTTTTATTGTCTCCTTTGGCTGAACTTACCAGCCACAATAAAGGTGAACAAAGAGAATTTGTTAATGCTGCCAGTTCTGAGGCCTGGTAAGAGGGTAAGGCTTTATTCCAGGGCTTGTATTTACTCTGAGACAGTTAATCAAACCCCAAAGATCACTATAACATTACACACACACACCACTCTGTCAGGCCTGAACTCTGTGCATCAGCCACATGATTATCTCTTAAATCCTGCAGTAAGCTTAGCTCACTAAATTGTAACTTATACCAATGTGCAGTGTGAAAAATCTCTCCTTTTGGCTTTCTCAATAAACCTTTTAAGTAATGAAATTACCTCACTAAATTCTTGCCTTCGCTCAAAGCACCATGGAGACCTACAGTACGCTCCATAGACAGCTCAGAGAAAAGCTCTTTAGAAAACTACTCTTTATCCATTTTATGTCTGTTTTTTTTACAAGGGCCAGAAAAAATTGTAAATACAGTACAAAACTACAGTATAATTACAATTTTTAGGCAGACATTCTGTATACAATATATTGTACCACACACCTTAAAATTATTATTTTCTGAACAAAAGAAAACTGAATAATTTATTTTAAGTGTTGCTGCTTGTGAATTTAGCATTCATGAAAGGGGCACTGCAATCCTGACCAACAGCCACAGAAACTAACTTGTAAGAAACTGCTGGCAAGGTATGTCAGCATGTTTAACTCAATATATAATGTACAGTAGCAACTGAAGATCAAATCCCAGTATCAACATGTTGTTTTCTGTTGTACCAAATGAGCCAGGCTCCATTAACTGAACATACAGAAATGTATTTAAAATACTCAACCCAGCTATTGGAGTTTATTACACAATAGTATTCTGATGAATTGTGTGGTCGTTTGGACTGATATCCAATTAAGTCTAACTCTGAATTCAATCCCTGGTCTTCAGAACTGAAAGGCTTAAAAAACGTTTAAAAATATATATATATTTTATTTTATAAGTGAGTTGCATGGTCTCATACACCTGTCACTCTCTTCTGTAGGACTGGTGGGAGATAAGTAGCTTACCCTTGCCCCCAAGGGAAAATCGTTTTTTGGGAGGATTTCTTTAGTAGCATAAGGTAATAATTTTAACATTTCACCACAGCTGAGTCAAGCTTAGCAGGGAGTAAGTCACACAATGTACTAAGTGACCCACTGGGTTTTCAGTCTACCATTCATTTCAGATCCTACTTCCAAATTTGCCTCAGGTAATACAATAAGTTTCTGAGAGGCAGATGCAATAACATCAGTGACTTACAGTACAGAATAACTCATTCAAAAAGATGTGGATTTGTAAAAAGAAAACCCCCAACAAAACAAATGTAAACATTTATTTATACGGCCCTTCATTGTGCTGTTGATTACAGTACAGACAATACTCTAAAATATATCTCTGCGATTAAAACACAAGGTTTTTGTTTATTTATGCAAATGGGGCTGTTGGACAGAGAAGAGAAAACAGCGCAAGTTTGGAGGTTTAATGTTTTTCATATTTTCACATACATATTTGGAACGACCCTATTTATTTAAGAATGTGGAAATCCTGGAAAGAGATTTCCTGTGCAATCTCCGGGTTAGATGGAGAGCACTGTATTTGTGGAATCACACTAGATGCCTTCAGGACTGCTGGGATAACAATATGTTCAAATGCGGGGGGAAGCTATTTCCATTTCAAAAACTATTTGTGAGTGCTCTCAATTTTTCAAAGAGTTTTTTTTTTTTCAATTTAGAGTGACCAATTATTATTTTTATTTATTTTTCCCCTAATTTGGAATGTCCAATTATGTTTTTTTCTCCTCACCGCACGCAGCGAGTTCCCACACAGCACAGACGTTCTGAGGGCGTGTGAACATCCTCCGATCTCACAAGCCTAAAGCCAGAATCGCTTTTACATCGAGCAATCCAGAGCAGAGGTGGGTGGGCTACCAATCCCGGAGAACAGAGATCAGCCCTGCTTTTTATCCACTCCGAATATGCTCGGTGTCTGGCCAGTAGGGTTCGCTATTGCACGATGAGGAGAAGGAATCCCTGCCGGTTTCCCATCCCCCATCCTGGGAGCATCAGAGCCAATGTGAAGCACCCTTCGGAGTCCCCAGCAAAGTTCAGCCTCTTTGCACAGCCCAGACCCGAACTGGCCCCATCCAAGCTGTATGACTCAGCCTGCGCTCCCAGCGGCAGCACTTTGACTGGATGAGCCACTGGGGGACCACTTGATTGAGACCTTTTATCCTTAAATATTTCAAAATGATTACCGACTTCTCTTTTTTAAATGACAGTCCTTTGAAGTCAGTTTTTTGAAGGCCCAATTCTTCCAGGAATTCCTTGTAGAAAACTATTAGCTTCTTGTGATGTGGGCGGGGGAGGGTTGGACCAGAAAACGTTAAAACATTAATGAACAACTGCTGCCTTGTATATCATTCTCACTACAAACAGTTGCTGTATTTTTTATTGTAGGTCCATACGTTTGGTTGCTTTAGTTCTATGGCGTCGTCATGCAAGAACTGCCCTGGCACTGTTTACAGCAGGGAATTTAAGCAGAAGCACTATCACAGCTGATATAACCACAGTCGAAAACAATGGTCTCGAGTCTAAGACGGGACTCAAGTCATACAGCTATATGTTAATTTTGACAGAGTCTTCATCAGTGTTAAAACAGTTTCACACTGTTGAAATCATTAGCCAAAATGTTGCCTTATAGTTTTAAATAGTATACCTCAGAAATGTTGAATGCTTCTCTTATAAAGTATTTGTAGACTCACATTAACTTCCACGAACAAATTTACCAAATCCAATGTGTTGTTGCGTGTGGATAGAGGGCTTTGTGGTCTTACAGTTACGTAATTTGTTATAAATAATGAAGGTACTGCATGAGAATAGATTTCAGTTGGCAGGTGGTGTGGTAGTCCTGCAGTTGTAAGTGACCACACACTTGACTTACACGTGCATATCTGCTCCACAATACTACGTGGTATAAGCAGGTTGACAGAAGTAAATGTCTTTTTTTTCTAGTTTTTAATATAGTTTACAAC
This sequence comes from Acipenser ruthenus, assembly GCF_902713425.1. Classification (NCBI taxonomy): domain Eukaryota; kingdom Metazoa; phylum Chordata; class Actinopteri; order Acipenseriformes; family Acipenseridae; genus Acipenser; species Acipenser ruthenus. The sequence goes on along the minus strand of NC_081202.1, from coordinate 30,411,150 downwards.
ATCTTTGACTTCTTAAGGTCAGCCAGCCTGCAATCCCCTTGGCAACATATGTCTCTATTTAATCATCTTTGATACTTTTTGGCAGAGACTGTTGTGCCAGACATTAAAGTGCCCCACCCAGTAAACTTCTCCACTGGTGAGTAGGGGAGGGAAAGCACAAAGATCTGCAGATTGGATATGGGTCCTACCATGGGTATGCATGCTTCTTTAATGAACAACAGGGACAGTCATCGGTGCAGTTTCAACAGGGAAACTTAACTCTTAATGGAAACACACATTTTACAAAAGCCTTTCATTTAGATGACGGTTAACAAAGAATGGACTGGCCATTAGTTGGAAAGCTATAGAAAATATAAAAGAGTGTTTACCGAGGATTTAAAAAAATGACTTTCTTAATCCGCCTTATCACTGCCCACCTTTGATTATAATGATTTTGTATTTGGCTCTTTGGTTCTGTTTTGTTTTAATTTAATATGCTAAACACAAACTGGTCTGATGGCTCTTTCCGGCATTGGTGAAGCAAACAGACACATTTGATACTACTGAAAACTCAGTTAGCTACCAGAGAGAGTTCATAATACTCCCCGCTTTTTCTTGTCTTGGTGCTGAAAGAAGAAACCTTTTCACAGTGGTTGGTCTGCATGCATGCTATTGTTGTCGGATACAATTGATGCTTTTTTAAAAAAGCGTCTTGTTCTATTTGGATATATAGACAAATTAGAATAAAACATTTTTATTTTTATTTTACTAGCTCTGTGTACTTTAGTAGATGAATAAATGACATTCTGGGATTAATCAGCTACTAGCTGGCATGCTGACCAGACTGGAAATATAGCTTCCTAAGCAGTTACAGTAAATTACTAAATATTGATTTTTTTTACCTCTTGTCATTGTAAATACTAGCATGTTTGTTTGGTTCATAGTTTCACTGAGGGAAGAGGGTGGTTTGTACCTACAGATACAGACTGTCAAGGTCTGCTTTTCTTAAACAGTGCATTTTACAGGAGGCTGTGCTGTAAAAATATTTAGTAAACAGGCTGAGAAATGATAATGAAACATCGTACGTGACTGTGGGACACTGCAACTTTAAACTCTTTCAGAAGAGGATGTTTAGTTTTGCAACCTGCAGCCAGTTGTGTAGGCTGTAAAATTACCAAAAACATCTCAACATTGTTACTTCAGTGGAACAATAATTATCCCCCGCTGGGGATGAAGTCCCTGCAAAGGTGATAGTAAAAGTGGCATACGTACAGTATGTCCTTGAGTTTGTCACACTTCACATTTTTCCATAAATGTGTATAACCGCAAATCCAATTTTCATAAAACTTGGTATTAACATTATTTAGCATTAAATTATTGACAATATCGGATTCTGTATATGTGCATGCTACATACAAGCATTCAGAAAACATCAGCCACTAATTAATATGACAAAGACCAAATTACACAATTTAAAAAAAAGCACTTTAAGCAATTTCATATATTTGTTCATACAAACATTTTGGCACCTTTACATTCAAAGTCTGTACACATTTAATACAACTAATTTAAAAAGATATATATTAACTGATTAAACACCATTACACAGTAACTAAGTTGCATTATAAAGTAAACATCCAGAAAACGAAGTCATTCCAACATCTGTTGAAGAACAACGTTTTGGCAACACAGCAGATGATGGTCAAGATACAGGAGTTGAATTCACGTTTGAGAAATGCACTTGTGGCAAACTACAACAAAGGACATGGCTACAGAACAGTATCAAAGAAATATAGAATACCAAAATCCACAATTAGAGCAATAACCAAGAAGTACCACAGAACAAATTCAACAGAAATGCTTGAAAGAAATGGACATCCAAAATACGGGTACAGCAGGTAAGACAATCGCCCGAGCAGCTGAAAAACCCAAGATTAACAGCCAAATTCATAAAATAAGCCGTCTAAAATGTGCCGACATATGAACAGGAATCTGAAGCATTCTTCAACAAAATGTTCTGGTTCAATAACTAAAATACAACTTTTCCCCAAAAATTGCCTTTCAATGAAGAAAACCTTAAATCTACAGTTAAACATGGAGGTGGTTCAATAGTTTTGGAGCACAATACATGATTAATTGAGATTCTCCATTCATTTTTTCTGGAACAGGGTTTAAAACGCGAGTGCACACATACAACCAAAGCTTTGCCTAAAACAATTTTTTCAGTTAAGATAACAATCTTTTTTTGTGTGGCATTCAAACAGCATAAGAGCAGACATAGCATACTATTGGAACATCCAAAATGGAGGTTGCTGTTGAATTAGCAGCACCTGTGCCCCCAAAAGGACCTTCAACAGCAATGCAGTGGACTACAGTGACTCATCAAGGACAACCAAGACACTCAATGAATGAAACAACGAAGAGCAGAATAAACAAAACAACACCACTGTACCACAAAATATTGTGTATTTGTAAATATTGTGTAGTGTATTTCAAACTATTCCAGCATTTGAAGACATTGAAAAGACTTCTAATTGAAACACTTATCACTGAGTTTTAGTTTCTTTCAGTATTTTAGTATTTCTAAATACCCAGGAATTTTTCTGTTGAGATCAGAAGATAAATTAACTCAGTTAACTCCTTGCTGGAATAGCACCACTGTGATAAGATTTTCATATTTTGACATAGAAATGGTATTATCTATCACTGTGTTATGAACCAGTACACATTAGTAATCCATTGCAGCACCATGTTAATATATCAGTACTACTGTACACATTCACTGTGTAGCCATTTCTGCTACGGTTTTGCTATTTTTTCTACACAGGTATTAAATGTTTTTGGTTAATGTATCCTATGTCAGCTGTATCTCTTCTCTGACTTCACACTCAGCTCTTTTCCTCAAATAATATTGTTCTGATGAAGGTGTAAGCCAAAACATTTGTCTATGTGACCTAATTTCTTAATTGTTTTATTTTATTTTTTATCAAAGAGCTGATAAATGATCAGATCCTTTCATTTACAGGGATTATTATAAAATCACTTTGCCACTCCAAATTACTTCTTTGAATAAAATGCATTGCAAACAAAACTGAATGACCTTATCCATCAAGAATTATCAGGAGATCCTGTCATAGGGCAGCAGTGTGGAGTAGTGGTTAGGGCTCTGGACTCTTGACCGGAGGGTCGTGGGTTCAATCCCTGGTAGGGGACACTGCTGCTGTACCCTTGAGCAAGGTACTTTACCTAGATTGCTCCAGTAAAAACCCAACTGTATAAATGGGTAATTGTATGTAAAAAATAATGTGATATCTGTATAATGTGAAATAATGTATAATGCGATATCTTGTAACAATTGTAAGTAGCCCTGGATAAGAGCGTCTGCTAAGAAATAAAATAATAATAATAAAAATGCTGCATAAAAAGAATGTAAATACGATTGAGATGCCATATTAATAGCAGTGCCTTACCCTGGAGAAACTCTAGCAAGATCATTATAGTAACAGACTACAGCATTATCAGCAACTGAAACATAGATTTGGACCAAATACCACACATTGTTTAGTTTATTAATAGCATTAGAAAAACCAATATACATTCCATCATACAAATCAAATGCACCTTTAACTTAATTTGTGTAAAAGTGAGACCAATGCAGTAATTAATATTGCGTAAGGGAATTATTCTGTTAGCTCATCAGCGAGATACTGGAGATAGCCCCATTTTTGGTAATACATTTAAACAAAAATGGATAATTGTTGTTTTAAAAGCTGGTCCTGTAGATGCAACAGAATGGTTTTATTCTGCAGCCAATCACCTTCTAAAAACTAAATGCTAAATAATAACAACATTATTGTAATAATGCCACAGAATGCATATTGTGGATGTCAGGCAAAACCAATGCCTGAAACAATGCTGACTTGAGAATACATCTACAAAAAGCTAAAAAAAATTAAAAAAAATACTTCAGTGAGAATCTGTACCCCTTTCCTTCAAGCACAAAGAAACATTTCCCTTTCTAATGCTGCGTAGGAGTGAGGGTTTGAGCTTCACTCTACTGCCAATTTCTTCAAAAATCCAGCTGCACCACCATGCACTCCCCACGCATAGCACTGGCTGCTGTAGTCTCAAGTGCCCTATAGAATGAGTATAGCCTCATATATAAGGTCACATGACATATATATTTGTAGGGTTTGAACTTTTCAGTTTTTATTTTCCAGTGTTAATTAGTAGTTGTTAAGCTGTTTCTGCATCCTAATCAAGAGAAAACTACTAATTAAAGAGTAGGTTTAAGATTTTTTTTTTCTCTGCTACAATTCAAGGAGATATTAAATGACAGACTTGCTAAGAGTGTACACTCCGTACTGGTTATTTTATGCTGAATAGAAAATCTGTCAGGACAACTCTGTTAAACGAGTGAAAATAACAAAAGCACAAAAGCAAACTGGATGACTACAAGAATGAAATGCAGTTAGGATCAGCGATGAGCAATTCATGTAATTTTTCATGTTTCTTTGGAATAAAAGTGAAACAGAATCAGGCTCAGCCAAGATAGGAAGGTAAAAAGTCACATTGTTTTGTAATTAACAGCTTTTTTATTAGGAAACAGAATCGGCTCAAAATAAGTAAAAAGGGACGTCATGTGATCAAAAATAAAACCCGAAAACTTCAAGCCCTATATATTTTATATGTTTAAGAATTATGTTTTTATGCTCAAATATAAAAATGTCAGCTTAATTCATTGGAAACAATGTATTATACAGCTGCATATTATACATAGAAGAAAACAGTCAATAATCATTAAAACAAACTTGGATACCATCAATTTTCTACATGGTCCCAGACCAAATTTAGCAGTCACTTGTAAATTACTTTTTATAATAGCAATTCACTTTACACAAATTTCCTGTTTGTGTAAATGATTTTGGAGACCCCCTCCCCCCACCAAGAACAAAAAATGGCATAAAACGAATTGCCCTAGTTCGAACAGCTGAGTTAAAAGGATATTGGGAAATGTATTTATTGCATCCAGATTAGCATCTCTGTACTGTATTTTAGTGCTGTTTTGGGACAACTGATCCTATGATGCATTTTGAGTTGCCTGAGTGCTCATGCATCAATGGCATTTCCATGAAGCAGCACATGAAGCATTGTCCATGCAGGCAAAAGTTGAGGTGTTAGATAACGTACCACTGTACAAAAATAAGAAAGCTATTGCTGCAGAGTTCAACATTCCGTCAACTATTCTGAAGAACTGTGGTACAATAATACAGGCCTATGAGAAGTAAACTGTGGATGTAAGTTGTCAGTGTTTCTGATTTGCTCAATACCTGTTACAGTTATATGTTGAGGACGCCTTATTCTTGTGATTTAAAAATGCCTGTCATCAGAATGGGACAGGCAGATTTCAACTGGAGTGTATTTACAATGTACTGCATACTTTTTAAAGGTTCCCTTACAACCATGCAACAAAATGCACGATACTTTTAAAGGTATAACACGTTACATTGTATTGTTGTAGGAGGTAATTGAATAAAATATAAATGAATACATGAAAAATTAAGGGCAACACATATGTTAATAGTACACCATTTAGAAGTTGTGTTCTGCAAGGTAAGAGATCCTCAGGAAAGAACAATAAGTGTCAAGAAACATCTGACAGCAGTAACGGCAAGGTTGCTAATGACAAAAATTATTATGAAACAGGGCTTCTCCTTTTTGAAACTCAGCTAACGACTTCAACGTAAACAAACTATATTTAGAAAAGGATGTTATATTTACAAATACTAAGAATCTTGTGACCAGAATTATTACCTTATATAGAAAGTGTCCTACAGACTCCTACTTGAAAAAGACTACTGAAACCCAGTCAAAAGAGAACACATTGCCCTCATATTTTGAAAACACAGAGGTGTTGCTACTTGATTACAGAGAATCGCAAGCCAACTCTGGCTGCAGCCTGAGCGAGCAAGACCATGGTTAAAGAGAGAGAAATGGCGCTAGGGCTACAAATGATCCAAAAAGACTGTGTTGGGCCACATTCGTGGCTGAAGGATGAAAGAAGAGGACTATGCATAAGGAATGTGTTGTTGATCCTGTTGGGAACTAAAGAATCATTGTGAAATGGACTTCATAGGACAATGGATCAAAGTTCTACAACCAGACGGTGATGGAGTCAGTTTTACCTAGGACTGTTGAGTATAACCTATATTACTTTCTCAATATGAAACCTTATTACATGAAATATTGTTACATTCAAGCTAACTGAATAATACTTAGGGGTAGATGTACTAAAGTGTTGCGTCTGTCAGTTTTTTCTTTGCGGTTCAAGCTTAGATGAATACATAATTATGGGCGTTCCTGCATAAATTCACAAAAAGGGGGCGGAGATAGTGCAAATGAGGGTTCTCAGATATTATAATGAGATGTACAAAAGCAGCCAGCAATTGCGACACTTACAATTACATCAATTTGTTAAGAGCTTTTGAAAGCATGTTTTAGACAGCCGCAATTATTGCTGGCATTTCCCAGTTGCCAGTTGTGCTCAGTGCATTTTTGAGGCGAACACCCAAGTACCTAATTTTCACGAAATGCACGGTGTACTTACAAGTCTTGAAAACAAATTTCAATGAAATTTCTAAAATAGGTAAAATGAAGATGGAACAGAATGCACTGTACAGATGACATTTACATTTAACAAAAACAATTTAACAAAAACAACGTTATCCTTCAGGCTCGCTCTGCTGCAGCAAACCACAACTCAACTCCCACTATTAATTTGAACAATGTCGCTCGACTCTTGCAATGTATAATGTTAGAGATCTCGCTAATATTTAAATTAGTATATTGCAGCTGTCTTCATTAACATATTTTCTCTTAGTACATACGACAAAATGTTTACTTTGCTAAGTGTTGCAACAAAAATGCAAATTGTGGTATGTTTGCGCTGCGACTGGCCCATCTCAGTACACTGACCCCTGAGTGTGTAAAAGGTAACTTTTAATGAACCTTGATAAGTAAATGGAAGTTAGATTACCTCATGTATGCACAGGAAGAACTTTTTAATTAAACTTGCTATTTGTAGAAATTTATTTTTATGTTAAGTAAATGTATAAGTTATGCTGATAGTTTGATGCTATTGATTATCTTTGATGCATAGTATACACTTTTATTTATATTTATAGATTTATTTCTGAGATGTTGGTTCTTTAATATTTCTGTATTCAATAAACTGTTACTATTAATTGAGCTCTCCTTGCGTCTTGTGTGAGTGTTGATAATAAGTCCTAGACCTTTTTGAACTTAAATAATATTTAAAATTATAAATTAATCAATTGTTCCTTCACTGTAATTGTAATTGATTTCAGTGTTACTATAACTTCAATAAAAACGGACAGTATGCATTTGGCTTAGACTCCTGATAATAATAATTACTGACAAGTCACATTTTTTTTCTGGTCCCTTGAAATTAGTATTAATGTGAGTTGAATATACAGGTAGTGGACAAAAAAATGGAAACACCAATGTAAAGTCACTTAATAGGGCGTTGGGCCACTATGGTATCCCGCTCTGTAAAGTTCTCGGCTGCAGGTTGAAATTTGCATTAAATTTGCATTAATTAATGCTGAACCGGAAGGAGAACAGTGTTGTTATCGTGAGTGTTTTGTTTGTTTTGTCGTGTCTAAATATATACTTGTTTGTTGTTATTAGATGGCTAACATGATCCAGAGCTGTCGCTAAAGGTCAGCACCACACCCGGACAACATTGCACTTGTGTCACAAATAACTGTATTTTGTACCACGAGCACTATAGTACTCATTGTGGACTTGTGATCGTGTTTGTGTTACGTGTGGGTGTTTAAAATATCAGGGCTATTATTTTGGGACCAACCCATGGACTAACGAAGCAATATGCAACACTGTATTGCCTGTTATCATTATTGTTTACTGTTGTCATCAGACTTGAGATTACAAAATAAACCATCATTTCACCAGTACTTTGTTGTTTGTCCTTGTCTTGAGCACTGCAAACCACTTTGCCACAGGCAGGTAGCTATTAGTGAAAATAAAATGTGAAGATGCCAAAACTGGTCAGTTTGAAAAAGGTATCAGTAGATTCCTGACTACACAAAAAAATTAAATGCAAAAGAGTGTTTAAAAAAGTATTCAAGGGACAGGTGCATGCAGGAAGAACCTCACTTTTAGTGAGGGAGGTCTTCCAACGCTGAGTAGTGAGCTTCAATTTCCTCGAGGGGAAGAATGGGCACTGGGAAGAGAAAAAGAAATAAACATGCAAGGGGGCCAGAGGTCTCCCCCCCACCCGGCTCTTAGAGAGCCAGCTCGGAGGAGTAGAGGTCGCATAGCTGGGCTCCAAAGCTGGGAACAAGCCTTGTTCTCCAGAGAGGGAGACTGGCACAGGTGAAAAGGAAGATGAACAGGGGAAAGAAAAAATTAGAAAAAAGTATAGAAGGTTTTGGCTAGCGGTCCCCTCTGACTCACAGAGAACCTTCCTCACAGAGGACGAGGCCGCCATGGAGGGGCTATAACGTTGGGAAGTGAGAGTCACTTGCCCCCAGAGGAAGACTGTTGCAGAGGTAGAGGAAGGGAGGATGGAGCAAACTAAAAAGCAAAACAGAGAATAAGGGATTTAAATAGGGAGATTGACAGACATTTTGGCGGGACAGAA